>NC_048568.1:35852500-36012500 GCF_013265735.2 Oncorhynchus mykiss
ATGGATAAATGGTAGCATGTTCGGCTATTAAATGAGCCATGGATAAATGGTAGCATGTTCGGCTATTAAATGAGCCATGGATAAATGGTAGCATGTTCGGCTATTAAATGAGCCATGGATAAATGGTAGCATGTTCGGCTATTAAATGAGCCATGGATAAATGGTAGCATGTTTAGCTATTAAATGAGCCATGGATAAATGGTAGCATGTTCGGCTATTAAATGAGCCATGGCTAAATGGCTTGTTGTGTAGCAGGAAGAAGTGGTGCAGCACGTAGCCCAGAGCAGGGTTTCCTAAAGTCGGTCCTGGGGCCCCTCTGGTGGAAAAAAACTGCTGTTCCCCAAAAAAACGCTCTGTCCTTGAACAAGGAAGTTAACCCCCCAAAAACATTCTGTCCTTGAACAAGGAAGTTAACCCCCCAAAAACATTCCACTCTTGAACAAGGAAATCAACTCCCAAAAACAACTGCTCCCCAGCACTGATGACGTTGACATCGGGCAGCCCCCCACACCAATGATTCAGAGGGGTTGGGCTAAATGCGGGAGACACATTTCCATTGAATGCATTCAGTTGAACTGACTAGGTGTCCCATTACCCCTAAACCAGTCACGTCAGAAAAGGAGAGACATGACCTGCAATATAATGATGATTTAGGCCTATAAACACAATAGTCTACATGCTGCCATGCGATCTCCTTACCAACAGCAAACACATCTGTTTTATCTTCATGCCTACTTTATGTTTTTATTAGCCAACCATTATACATCATTCAAGTGCATCAAACATCTCAAATTTCCCTCAAAATAACAATATTTGCTTGCAATGCAATTGATCAACCACTAGAAGTCGTGCATACGCATGGTCTGAGATTTGCGTGGATACGCACATTTTCCAGTCAAATACCAACCAACCAAATACCAACCAAAACTGGAGCACGCAAGGTTTAGATTGTTTTGTGCACACACGCCTTTGATGAATGAGGCCCTTGGTCATAGCCGCTGGAAGTGGGAGTACTGCACCACCACCTGATAAATCACAATAAAAAAATAATACATGTAAAAATATATATATATATTTTCCCACTAAAGTTATTACTCCCCACTCCCTGCCCTGCCACACTGTCCGGTTGTCAGTATTAGGGTATTGTTCATTGTCAATGGTTTTGTTCATGACATAATCAGTACCTCCATCTGACCACAATCAGTACTGGAATTTAGAGCAGTCTAACAGCTCTTTGTGAGTGTGAGTGACAGGTCTCACCACTAGCATCAAGCTAACCAGGAGAGCCTCATAGACTGCACCACACAACCATGAAATGGAGCAAACTGGTCCCTATGGGGTGGTGTCAAGCCTGCTCCGGCTCCCCCTCTCTGGTGCTAGAGGGCGCCAGGCTGCCCTTCATTACGCACACCTGTCACCATCATTACGCGGATCAGCGCTCATTGGACTCATCCTGGACTCCTTCACGTTGTTGATTGCCCCCTCTATATCTGTCTGTTCCTCAGTTTTGTTGCCTGCCTCAGCATTATTGTTGTAATGTCGTTTTGTTCCCTTCATCCAGACGCTATTCTTCTTTTGTTTGATGTCTGTCTTCCATTAAATGTTCACTCCCTGTACCTGCTTCTCGTTTCCAGAGTCGGTCCTTACAGGTGGGTTGTCATGGAGCCTTTAGTTAACTGGCCCCTAAGGGGTGAAGGTGAGTTGTCATGGAGCCTTTAGTTAACTGGTCCCTAAGGGGTGAAGGTGGGTTGTCATGGAGCCTTTAGTTAACTGGTCCCTAAGGGGTGAAGGTGGGTTGTCATGGAGCCTTTAGTCAACTGGTCCCTAAGGGGTGAAGGTGGGTTGTCATGGAGCCTTTAGTCAACTGGTCCCTAAGGGGTGAAGGTGGGTTGTCATGGAGCCTTTAGTTAACTGGTCCCTAAGGGGTGAAGGTGGGTTGTCATGGAGCCTTTAGTTAACTGGTCCCTAAGGGGTGAAGGTGGGTTGTCATGGAGCCTTTAGTTAACTGGTCCCTAAGGGGTGAAGGTGGGTTGTCATGGAGCCTTTAGTTAACTGGTCCCTAAGGGGTGAAGGTGGGTTGTCATGGAGCCTTTAGTTAACTGGTCCCTAAGGGGTGAAGGTGGGTTGTCATGGAGCCTTTAGTTAACTGGTCCCTAAGGGGTGAAGGTGGGTTGTCATGGAGCCTTTAGTCAACTGGTCCCTAAGGGGTGAAGGTGGGTTGTCATGGAGCCTTTAGTTAACTGGTCCCTAAGGGGTGAAGGTGGGTGTATTTCTCTGCTGGTGCTCCAGTGGTCTCAGCTGTGTCAGTGTGAGTGAGTCATTATGTCTTGTGGGTCCTCTACATGGTTATTAGAACACATTTTCGTCACAGATGGCGGTGTATATTTCCAGATGTCTACAATGCTAGGAGATGTGTTTAATATATCACACAAACCACAAACATGATGTAACAATCCTATAGGCCTCATCTAAGCAGAACAGAACATGTGGGGATCTGGAATCCACATAAAATGAATGTGCACCTATTGAGATTGGACCTGTATGCTAAAGAATGATGCATGCTAGCCCTTTCATGGACAGAAGCAGAGCCACTCCACTGTATGGAGAAACATGTGCTCAAACTCCTATCGGTACTCATGGAAAACTTTAAAACACAAGGTCAGAATGGAGCTGGGATAGCCTGTGGGGGGTGGACAGACAGCCGAACTGTAATCATGACCCAAATATGGTTAAACAATGTGGTTAAGTCTTCTTTGACTTGTAGGTAATATTGTAGCATGGCAAACCAACCCTTTGTCCCTATTACTGTGGGGTTTGAAACATGAACAGGTTAGCCTGGGTTTGAAACATTAACAGGTTAGCCTGGGTTTGAAACATTAACAGGTTAGCCTGGGTTTGCCTTACCCGGACAAGGTTGCTTACAGCACAGAAGCTTCTCCCTCCAGTTGAGGCTTATTTAACCTCCCACTTGCTTTTTTCAAAACCCCAACAGCATGCAGCTGTTGCCTAGCAACTCCCTCAGATCTAGAGCGAGAGAAAGACTGAAGCACAGTGTAGATGTGTATGTATATCTAGGGCTCAGTGAGAAAGACTGAAGCACAGCGTAGATGTGTATGTATATCTAGGGCTCAGTGAGAAAGACTGAAGCACAGCGTAGATGTGTATGTATATCTAGGGCTCAGTGAGAAAGACTGAAGCGGTGTTCTTTCCTGAGAGGCTCAAATGTTGCTATGAGTGGTAATGCTAAATGTAACACTGTCACATGACACTTTAGCCTACGAAGGATAAACAGTGATCTTGAATAATTGAATTTGCTAGGACTATTATTGAAATATGCCTAATTGATCTTTATCAGGTATAATCCAATATCAGTTGATATTTCACAATAGATAAAAAACCTGTCACGTGTGGTCAAACACGACATCTTATCATGCCCCTAAAATAACCACACGAGAAACCCAGTCAAGGTCCATGGTCTTTTTATTTGGAAAAAAAATAAAATGAAGACTAGCATTTACAACTTGGAATGAATGTAAAGTGAACTCAGATGAACAGTGGATAAGACTGCTGAAACTCCTACCTACAGAATGCATACTGCAGATAAACACAACAACCTCGCCACACTCCTGTCCGAGTCGAGAAAACGTAAAGAAAAAGGCCGGTGAATGTCCCTTAGAGCCAGAAAGATGAAAAAACAAAAACAAAGCTCCACCATAAGACTCCTTCTATCCCTCCTATTCAGAACAGGTACACACATACCTAACATGGACCTCCAAATAACATAACAACAAAAACAAACATGCCAAACATTTTGAAAATGTAATATATTTTTTAAAATATATATTTTAATCTAGCATACAAGTAAGTTTCATTCAGCTTTCAGCTTGAATAAGAACCATATTTCCTTTCATATACCATATCACTAGGATTCTTCTCCAAATACAAAAAAACTGTACCAGACCAACGATGCCCCTGTGGAATCAGCACGCTCTGATTGGCTGCAGGGAGTGCTCCAGTCACAAGCTGCATGCATAAAGATCAGAAAACCGAGAAGAGAGAGAGAGAAAGAGAGACGGCCAGCCCAAACATTACCACTAGCAGATAGATGGAACCTGGAAGGGGTTCCAAGGTTCCATGGGATCCAAATGCCTTGCTTCGGTTTGAAGGTAGTTATTACCGGGTTTGTATTTGCATCTTTTAAAGTACTGATGCTGAACAGATTTTTGGGGGACAGGGTCACTAACCATATCATGCAGACACTTTTTGTATACGTTTTATATATTTTTCTCTCTCTGTGTGGAAAGAGATTTTATTTCAACATTTGTTTATTTTCTATAGAGAAACAGCATGAATAAATGAAAACAGTTTTTTCCCCAAGAGGTAAGTAAAACAGATATTTTTTTTTCCTCTCTAAGAGGGAACAGGGAAAGTCAGGCGAGGTTCACTTTGCAGTCATCATCTGTACAAACTCTGTAGAAGAGAGAGAAAGAGATCAATCAGGATAAACCAAATTACAACACAGTCAAAACAAAACTATATTGCTTATTGGGAAAGTCAAAGCTAAATGCAGTGCTATCTGGCCCTAAATCGACAGTACACCGTGTCTAACTATTTGACCTTAGAAAAACCTTGAGAAAGTACAGGCTCAGTGAGCACAGCCTTGCCATTGAGAAGGGTAGACACAGGAAAACCTGGCTCCCTGTAGAGGAAAGGCTGTGCAACCACTGCACAACAGCAGAACCTGAGACGGAGCTGCATTTCCTGACAAAATGTCAAAAATATAAAACAATTAGAGTGTCAGAGAGAGAGAGAGAGAGAGTGTCAGAGAGAGAGAGAGAGAGAAAAGACAAAGATTAGGAACGTACTGTAGCTCATTGGGCCCCATTAGCCCAGGACTAGGCAGGGCAGTCACCTGCTAAATTGTTTTATTCCTTTTTATTTATTTATTTAATATCAAGCAGTGTAGGAACAGAACGCACATCATTCTAATTAATGTCCCATTTCCAAACAGCTTCCATGTTCACCTCATTAAGCGTATTTAATTAAAAAGTCACTGCACTGTGAATACAACACAACGACGTCCAACCAAAATAAAGAAGTCTTTCAAACGCTTATAGAGTACATACTGTATGGTGTTTAATGGCACATTGAGGGAGGAAAGAAGAAGGGAAGTCAAGATGTATGGACTGTTTATTGTGTCAACAGCTCCTTCTAGAATATTAGTGAACAGTGTAATGCTCTGTGGGAATAGGAGTGAGAGAGAGAGGGAGGGAGGGAGGGAGAGAGGGGGGAGAGGGAGAGAGAGAAAATGACAGAAAGAGAGAGAGAGAGCACAAGAAAAAGAGTAAAAGGCTGCCTTCTAGCATGGTGACGATGATTCATTCAAATGGCCTCATGGTATCTCCATCTGGGAACGGTTCTATCTAATAAGGGGTGAGAAGGGGGTGCTGTGGGATTATTAAAGATACTCTTTGAAGAGGTAGGGTTTCATGTACTTTCGGAAGATGGGCAGGGACTCTGCTGTGGAGACAGAGGAGAGCTCGGACTGGGCTGAGCGGGAGAAGACCAAAAGGTGGCTCGGGTTGGGGTGTAGGATTTGAGCACCCCAACCCGAGTCTGAAGTTAGGGAGAGGCAGTTCTTCTTGCTGCTCCGTAGGCAAGTACCTTGTTCTTTTAATGGATGAGAGCTTCAACTGGAAGCCAGTTGAGTGTGCGGAGGAGTGGGATGACATGGGAATATTTGGGAAGGTTGAACACCAGGCAGGCTGCGGCCTTCTGGATGAGTTGCAGTGGTTTGATGGCACAAGCGGGGAGCCCAGCCATTAGCGAGTTGCAGTATTCCAGATGGGAGATGACAAGTTGACAAGTGCCTGGATTAGGACCTGTGCCACTTCCTGTGTGAGGTAGGGTCGTACGATATTGTATAGCATGAACCTGCAGTCACTGCTTTGATGTTTGCAGAAATCGACAGGGTGTTGTCCAGGGTCACACCAAGGTTCTTTACACTCGGAGGGGGACACCGTGGAGTTATCAACCATGACGGAGAGGTCTTAGAGCGGGGCAGGCCTTCCCCGAGAGGAAGATCAACTCCATCTTATCGAGATTGAGCTTGAGGTGGTGGGCCGACATCCAAGCGGAGATATCTGCCAAGCACGCAGAGATGCGTGTTGCCACCTGAGTGTTAGAAGGGGGAAGGAGAAAAGTAGTTGAGTGTCATCCTCATACCAATGATAAGAGATCATGTGAGGATATGACGGAGCCGAGTGACTTAGTAAATAGAGAGAAGAGGAGAGGGCCTAGAACCGAGCCCCGGGGGACACCAATAGTGGGTAGGATGCAATCCAGGAGCGTGCAGAGCCTGAGAATCCCAGCTCAGAGAGTAGAGAGGAGGATTTGATGGTTCACGGCGTCGAATGTCTATGAGGTTGAAAACAGAGTCAGCTTTGGCAGAGTGGAGAGCCTACGTGACACAGAGAAGAGCAGTCTCAGTTGAGTGACCCGTCTTGAAGCCTGACTGGTTAAGGTAAGAAGATCGTTCTGAGAGAGATAGCGAGAGTTGGTCAGAGACAGCACGGTCAAGTATTTTGAAAAGAAAAGAAGGATACCAGTCAGTAGTTTGACGTCAGAGGGGTCGAATGTTGGTTTCTCGAGTAGGGGAGCGACTCAGGCCATTTTTTAAGTTGAGGCAGCCAGTGGTAAAATATGAGTTTACATGCCTGCTCCGGGGCTAGCACTGACCGTTACATGAAGCTGGTTCTAGATTAAAATGGACTGAAACAGAGAAGGGTTACCTGGACTTACAGTGCCTTGCGAAAGTATTCGGCCCCCTTGAACTTTGCGACCTTTTGCCACATTTCAGGCTTCAAACATAAAGATATAAAACTGTATTTTTTTGTGAAGAATCAACAACAAGTGGGACACAATCATGAAGTGGAACGACATTTATTGGATATTTCAAACTTTTTTAACAAATCAAAAACTGAAAAATTGGGCGTGCAAAATTATTCAGCCTCTTTACTTTCAGTGCAGCAAACTCTCTCCAGAAGTTCAGTGAGGATCTCTGAATGATCCAATGTTGACCTAAATGACTAATGATGATAAATACAATCCACCTGTGTGTAATCAAGTCTCCGTATAAATGCACCTGCACTGTGATAGTCTCAGAGGTCCGTTAAAAGCGCAGAGAGCATCATGAAGAACAAGGAACACACCAGGCAGGTCCGAGATACTGTTGTGAAGAAGTTTAAAGCCGGATTTGGATACAAAAAGATTTCCCAAGCTTTAAACATCCCAAGGAGCACTGTGCAAGCGATAATATTGAAATGGAAGGAGTATCAGACCACTGCAAATCTAACAAGACCTGACCGTCCCTCTAAACTTTCAGCTCATACAAGGAGAAGACTGATCAGAGATGCAGCCAAGAGGCCCATGATCACTCTGGATGAACTGCAGAGATCTACAGCTGAGGTGGGAGACTCTGTCCATAGGACAACAATCATTCGTATATTGCACAAATCTGGCCTTTATGGAAGAGTGGCAAGAAGAAAGCCATTTCTTAAAGATATCCATAACAAGTGTTGTTTAAAGTTTGCCACAAGCCACCTGGGAGACACACCAAACATGTGGAAGAAGGTGCTCTGGTCAGATGAAACCAAAATTGAACTTTTTGAACGTTATGTTTGGCGTAAAAGCAACACAGCTGAACACACCATCCCCACTGTCAAACATGGTGGTGGCAGCATCATGGTTTGGGCCTGCTTTTCTTCAGCAGGGACAGGGAAGATGGTTAAAATTGATGGGAAGATGGATGGAGCCAAATACAGGACCATTCTGGAAGAATGGTTCTGCAAAAGACCTGAGACTGGGACGGAGATTTGTCTTCCAAATGGTTTTGTAAACCATTGCAAAGCGATTTGAAACTTTCTGTTGTGAGCCCTAATGAACACTACACATAGCTAGTCTGGCTCAACTACTGTCCTTCATAGTTGACCTGTCTGTCTCCCATCTAATAACCACTGCTACATGTGGCTTGGTTAGGTGTAGACAAGATAAAATATAGTATTCTTTCTAACAAAGATATCTACAGCGCCTTCAGAAAGTATTCATCACCCTTGGGCTTATTCTACATTTTGAATGTTAACATTGAGATATCATTATTTTTGCTTACCTTATAATGTCAAAGTGGAATTATGTTTTTCAAATATTATGAAAAGCTGAAATGTCTTGAGTCAATAAGTATTCAACCCCTTTGTTATGGCAAGTCTAAATAAGTTTAGGAGTAAAAATGTGCTTAAAAAGTCACATGTTGCATGGACTCACTCCATGTGCAATAATAAATGTTTAACATGATTTTTGAACGACTATCTCATCGTTGTACCCCACATACAATTATCTGTTAAGTCCCTCAGTCGAGCAGTGCATTTCAAACACAGATTCAACCACAAAGACCGGGGAGGTTTTCCAATGACTCTGAAAGAAGGGCTCCTATTGGTAGATGGGTAAATATAATAAGCAGACATTGAATATCCTTTTGAGCATGGTGAAGTTATTAATTACACTTTGGATGGTGTGTCACCGTCACTACAAATACACAGGCGTCCTTCCTAACTCAGTTGCCGGAAAGGAAGGAAACGGGCAAATATTAAATGGGCAAATATTGCACATGCCAGGTGTGGAAAGCTCTTAGAATGACTTCCAAAAATGTGTCTACGTAGTATTGACTCAGGGGTGTTAATAATTATGTAAATTTGATATTTCTGTATTTAATTTTCAATTACATTTGCTAACATTTATAAAAACATGATTTCACTCAATCATTAGGGGGTATGGTGTGTGAATAGAAAAACATAGATGTAATCAATTTTGAACTCAGGCTGTAACACAACAAAATGTGGGATAAGTCAAGATGTATGAATATTTTCTGAAGCCACTGTACATTTACTTCAGGATGTTGTGTATCCCTAGAAATGATCAGAATGGATGTAAACATAGTTTGGAAAATAATGTATGGGGTAAGTTGAGCTGCAGGACACGGTACGTTAAGCCGCCTACACATTTCTGTACTGAATTAAATCTTACCACTACCTTGTAAAAAACATGGCTAACTTTATTTCCCAAACAATGCAACACAATCACAATCGCTCTTTTGCCTTTTAAATCACCTTTCAACACCTAACACTTTAATTTGAATAATGTATTTTTATTTTATTTACATAGGACAGGCCCTGTCGTTACCTCATATCCCAGCGAGAATGCCTTGCATTACGCCTGGAAAGAAAACACTTTAATTTGCTCAACTTGCTAAACTTACCCCAAGGAACCATTTTGCCCACACAGCTACAAGGATACACGTTCATGCTAGGTTCAGGAGCTCATATTGAAGCTTATAGAGACCCCAACTGATGTATAGAACAATCTTTAAATTATCTACTTTGGTTTAGATACAAGCATCATGAAACCTCTAACACAAATTCATTTGACTTGGTGAAAATGTGTTTTTTAGACCTAACTTGCTCACCACTTTTTCAATGTGGTTTCGGTAACACTTCACCATTACACCTTATGACACGGCCATAACACACCTTATGACACGGCCATAACACACCTTATGACGCGGCCATAACACACCTTATGACGCGGCCATAACACACCTTATGACGCGGCCATAACACACCTTATGACGCGGCCATAACACACCTTATGACGCGGCCATAACACACCTTATGACACGGCCATAACACACCTTATGACACGGCCATAACACACCTTATGACACGGCCTATTACACCTTATGACACGGCCATAACACACCTTATGACACGGCCATAACACACCTTATGACACGGCCATAACACACCTTATGACACGGCCATAACACACCTTATGACACGGCCATAACACACCTTATGACACGGCCATAACACA
The DNA here is from genome assembly GCF_013265735.2 of Oncorhynchus mykiss. Taxonomy (NCBI): domain Eukaryota; kingdom Metazoa; phylum Chordata; class Actinopteri; order Salmoniformes; family Salmonidae; genus Oncorhynchus; species Oncorhynchus mykiss. The sequence continues at coordinate 35,862,425 of NC_048568.1, forward strand.
CCTTATGACACGGCCTATTACACACCTTATGACACGGCCTATTACACCTTATGACACGGCCATAACACACCTTATGACACGGCCATAACACACCTTATGACACGGCCATAACACACCTTATGACACGGCCATAACACACCTTATGACACGGCCATAACACACCTTATGACGCGGCCATAACACACCTTATGACGCGGCCATAACACACCTTATGACGCGGCCATAACACACCTTATGACGCGGCCATAACACACCTTATGACGCGGCCATAACACACCTTATGACGCGGCCATAACACACCTTATGACGCGGCCATAACACACCTTATGACACGGCCATAACACACCTTATGACACGGCCATTACACACCTTATGACACGGCCTATTACACCTTATGACACGGCCTATTACACCTTATGACACGGCCATTAAACCTTATGACACCTGATAACAGCTGACATAACCAGTTATAATATGGTCATAACACTGTCATGAAATAGTTAGACCTGTTGTGACATGTATTGCGTTATTCTATGGCTGGTTATGACACCTACATGAGTGTCAAAACCCACAAAACAAGGTAAAACATTCCATTACACCATCATAGCCTACTTGTCAACAGTATGTTTATGTTATATAACATTTCCTGAAAATGTACAATATTGAATTATCATTGCAATTGATGTCAGACATGCACCTACCCCATTGCTCTGTTGCTGATGACTGGGATGAATGTAGGAGCAGATTTCAGGATCAGGAAAATAAACCCTCTTTTTGACTGATGACTGATAGGCCTATCACATACATGCCCTTCTATCTGGCTTAAATAATTATGATGGTCATAATGTGTATTTTCTTAGTCTAAGTAAAGTGACACAGGATGGTCAAAATGCTTCTTGACAGTGTCAAAGTGTATTTTCTACAAGTTAATTAAAATATGAAGGAAAAAAAGACATGAGTGTAAATAATTAATTACGACAGACACAAAGGATTTAAGAAACAAACTTTCAAAAAGGAAAGGAAACTTCTTTGCAGGGAAAAAAACTCATTTGAAAAAAACAATGTGAGTTTTGAAAACTGTTCTGTAAGTGTCATAACCAGCCATAACATAATGCAGTATAGGTCACAACCGGTGTAAATAAGGGTCATGACAGTGACAAGTTATCAGCAGTTGTGACATACATGACCGAAAGTATGTGGACACCTGCTCGTCAAACATCTCATTACAAAATCATGGGCACTTTGCTGCTATAACAGCCTCCACTCTTCTGGGAAGGCTTTCCACTAGATGTTGGAACATTGCTGCTATAACAGCCTTCACTCATCTGGAGAGGCTTCCCACTAGATGTTGGAACATTGCTGCTATAACAGCCTCCACTCTTCTGGGAAGGCTTTCCACTAGATGTTGGAACATTGTTGTGGGGACTTGCTTCCATTCAGCCACAAGAACATTAGTGAGGTCGGGCGATCGGGCCTGGCTCGCAGTCAGGGCTCTGTGCAGGCCAGTAAAGTCCTTCCACACTAATCTCGACAAACCATTTCTATATGGTTTGTGCATGAAGGGATTGTCATGCTGAAACAGGAAATGGCCTTCCCCAAACTGTTGCCATAAAGTTGGAATGTCATTGTATGCTGTATCGTTAAGATTTCCCTTCACTGGAACTAAGGGGCCTAGCCCGAACCATGTAAAACAGCCCCAGACCCTTATTCATCCTCCACCAAACATTACAGTTAGCCCTATGCATTAGGGCAGATAGCGTTCTCCTGGCATCCGCCAAACCCAGATTTGTCCGTCGGATTGCCAGATGGTGAAGCGCGATTCATCACTCCAGAGACCGCGTTTCCAAGTCTCCACAGTCCAATGGCGATGAGCTTTACGCCACTCCAGCCGACGCTTGGAATTGCACATGGTGATCTTAGGCTTGTGTGTGGCTGCTCGGCCATGGAAACCCATTTCATGAAGCTCCTGACAAATAGTTCTTGCTGACGTTGCTTCCAGAGGCCGTTTGGAATTCGGTAGTGAGTGTTGCAACTGAGGACAGACGATTTTTACACTACAACACTTGGCGGCCCTGTTCTGTGAGCTTGTGTGGCCTACCACTTTGCGGCTGAGCCGTTGTTGCTCCTACACATTTCCACTTCACAATAACAGCACTTACAGTTGACCGGGCAGCTCTAGCAGGGCAGAAATTTGACGAACTGACCTGTTGGATTTTATACACCTGTCAGCAACAGGTGTGGCTAAACTAGCCGAATACACTAATTTGAAGAGGTGTCCACATACACTATATATACAAAACTATTATAACATGGTTATGACCGTAACGTGTTATGACACTGGGTGTCAATTAAAGTGTTACCGTGGTTTCTTCCTTCTCAGACTCCATTTATATGATGACCTGTTCCTAAATATTTGGTCAAATTATTAACTTTGTGTATGGTTTCCTAGAAACAAGGGTGGCTCAACTTACCCCACTCTCCCCTTCTGCCCTCTTACCTTCATAGTTGACCTGTCCGTCTGTCTCCCATCTAATAACCACTGCTACATGTGGCTGGGTTAACCATACAGGGTTTGTCCTCTTACCTTCATAATTGACCTGTCCGTCTCCATCAATGTCTGCTTCTCTGATCATCTCGTCTACCTCCTCGTCTGTTAACTTCTCCCCCAGGTTTGTCATGACGTGGCGGAGCTCTGCAGCACTGATGTAGCCGTTTCCGTCCTGGAGACACAGGAGAGAAGGAATCCCATTGGGTGAGAATAGATGGAAAGGCATTCCCATTGGGTGAGCAATCAGGATATAACCGAGGGGCAAATCCCCAATGGGTAATGATGAGTGGAGAATTAAATCCCATTGGACGGTTAATGATATATATATAGCGTCACCACAACAGGAAGAGTTTGACGATGTGTTTATTAAAGGTAGGTAGGTACATCTTATGAAAGTTGACCGTTTACTAGTTTAGAACGAAGCAAAATTGAGTATGATGATAATAGTATCTACTCTCCAAGGATGGGGGGGGGGGGGGGGGGGGGGTTGCCAAAAATGTACATGGTTAAATTGGCACTGAATACATTTAGTACCGTACCTTGTCGAATACCCTAAAGGCTTCACGGATCTCCTCCTCACTGTCCGTGTCCTTCATTTTTCTGGCCATCATGGTCAAGAACTCTGGAAAGTCAATGGTACCGTTGCCTGGATTGGAGGAGATAGAACTACCACATTCAGTTAAGGTGCAAAGTGCAATACAAATCCAAAATTGTGCTATATATTCATTGGCTATGTCATAGCTGATTTGTAATTTACACACACACAGGCTCAGAGAGACCCCAGTTCAGAGAGGCCCTAGCTCAGAGAGGCCCCAGCTCAGAGAGGCCCCAGCTCAGAGAGGCCCCAGTTCAGAGAGGCCCAAGCTCAGAGAGGCCCCAGCTCAGAGAGGCCCCAGCTCAGAGAGGCCCCAGCTCAGAGAGGCCCCAGCTCAGAGAGGCCCCAGCTCAGAGGCCCCAGCTCAGAGAGGCCCCAGCTCAGAGGCCCCAGCTCAGAGAGGCCCCAACTCAAAAAGGCCCCAGCTCAGAGAGGCCACAGCTCAAAAAGGCCCCAGCTCAGAGAGGCCACAGCTCAAAGGACCCCAGCTCAGAGAGGCCCCAGCTCAGAGAGGCCCCAGCTCAGAGGCCACAGCTCAAAGGACCCCAGCTCAGAGAGGCCCAAGCTCAAAGGACCCCAGCTCAGAGAGGCCCCAGCTCAGAGGCCCCAGCTCAGAGGCCCCAGCTCAGAGGCCCCAGCTCAGAGAGGCCCCAGCTCAGAGAGGCCCCAGCTCAGAGAGGCCCCAGCTCAGAGAGGCCCCAGCTCATGAGCTCCATCAGCAGCAGGTTTTCATTTAGAATGGAAAATTAATGTGTTTATGCAACACATGTGAGAAGCATCAAATCGATTTGTTCTCTAATCAAACCGAATCGTTTCAAACAAAACGTATAGTTTCTGTATAGTATCGTTGCCCATGTATCTAGATAATGACCTGTTAACTAACACTCAGAGACATAGACACAGACAGGGAAACACACTCAACTAGGTGTGTGAGTGCATGTGTGTGTTTAGACACTAGGTAGCAAGGCAGGAAAATCCCCCCAGGAAGAGGAGGTGTGGAGTGATGGAGAGCTGGCTGACTGACTCTTGGCTATGACTCTGCCTGTGGCGTACGAGAGGGGGAGATGGAGTGCTGGCTGACTGACTCTTGGCTATGACTCTGCCTGTGGTGTACGAGAGGGGGAGATGGAGTGATGGAGAGCTGGCTGACTGACTCTTGGCTATGACTCTGCCTGTGGCGTACGAGAGGGGGAGATGGAGAGCTGGCTGACTGACTCTTGGCTATGACTCTGCCTGTGGTGTTAGAGAGGGGGAGATGGAGAGCTGTCTGACTGACTCTTGGCTATGACTCTGCCTGTGGTGTTAGAGAGGGGGAGATGGAGTGCTGGCTGACTGACTCTTGGCTATGACTCTGCCTGTGGTGTACGAGGGGGGGAGATGGAGTGATGGAGAGCTGGCTGACTGACTCTTGGCTATGACTCTGCCTGTGGCGTACGAGAGGGGGAGATGGAGAGCTGGCTGACTGACTTGGCTATGACTCTGCCTGTGGTGTACGAGAGGGGGAGATGGAGTGATGGAGAGCTGGCTGACTGACTCTTGGCTATGACTCTGCCTGTGGCGTACAAGAGGGGGAGATGGAGTGCTGGCTGACTGACTCTTGGCTATGACTCTGCCTGTGGTGTTAGAGAGGGGGAGATGGAGAGCTGGCTGACTGACTCTTGGCTATGACTCTGCCTGTGGTGTTAGAGAGGGGGAGATGGAGAGCTGTCTGACTGACTCTTGGCTATGACTCTGCCTGTGGCGTACAAGAGGGGGAGATGGAGTGCTGGCTGACTGACTCTTGGCTATGACTCTGCCTGTGGTGTTAGAGAGGGGGAGATGGAGAGCTGTCTGACTGACTCTTGGCTATGACTCTGCCTGTGGCGTACGAGAGGGGGAGATGGAGAGCTGGCTGACTGACTCTTGGCTATGACTCTGCCTGTGGTGTACGAGAGGGGGAGATGGAGTGGGTGGGAGAAAGATGGAGCGAGGGAGAGAAGAGGAGAGACGGAACTAGTGGGAGATGGTGTGATTATATAGCCTATGTAAGGAGGCACTGCTATCGCAAATTATAGGAAGCAGACTCATTCTATTGTCTGTGACGACATTCATTCCATAGAATAGCTTTTCATAGACAAGGCAGAAAGGCCTCTACGAAAACAGCTGAAACGAATGAAGTCCAACTATTTTTCACATGGGAGGGGATAACAGTGAACGATAAGAAGAAAAAAATGATAGGGCAACATAAACACTACTTCAGAGCCGCTCTCCTCTCAGAGGTGATATCACAGCTCACTGGGGTAAAGCCTCTCTCCTCTCAGAGGTGATATCACAGCTCACTGGGGTAAAGCCTCTCTCCTCTCAGAGGTGATATCACAGCTCACTGGGGTAAAGCCTCTCTCCTCTCAGAGGTGATATCACAGCTCACTGGGGTAAAGCCTCTCTCCTCTCAGAGGTGATATCACAGCTCACTGGGGTAAAGCCTCTCTCCTCTCAGAGGTGATATCACAGCTCACTGGGGTAAAGCCTCTCTCCTCTCAGAGGTGATATCACAGCTCACTGGGGTAAAGCCTCTCTCCTCTCAGAGGTGATATCACAGCTCACTGGGGTAAAGCCTCTCTCCTCTCAGAGGTGATATCACAGCTCACTGGGGTAAAGCCTCTCTCCTCTCAGAGGTGATATCACAGCTCACTGGGGTAAAGGCTCTCTCCTCTCAGAGACCTACAGCACAGCTCTCTGGGGTAAAGCCTCTCTCCTCTCAGAGGTGATATCACAGCTCACTGGGGTAAAGCCTCTCTCCTCTCAGAGGTGATATCACAGCTCACTGGGGTAAAGGCTCTCTCCTCTCAGAGACCTACAGCACAGCTCTCTGGGGTAAAGCCTCTCTCCTCTCAGAGGTGATATCACAGCTCACTGGGGTAAAGCCTCTCTCCTCTCAGAGACCTACAGCACAGCTCTCTGGGGTAAAGCCTCTCTCCTCTCAGAGGTGATATCACAGCTCACTGGGGTAAAGGCTCTCTCCTCTCAGAGGTGATATCACAGCTCTCTGGGGTAAAGCCTCTCTCCTCTCAGAGGTGATATCACAGCTCTCTGGGGTAAAGCCTCTCTCCTCTCAGAGGTGATATCATAGCTCACTGGGGTAAAGCCTCTCTCCTCTCAGAGGTGATATCACAGCTCTCTGGGGTAAAGCCTCTCTCCTCTCAGAGGTGATATCACAGCTCTCTGGGGTAAAGCCTCTCTCCTCTCAGAGGTGATATCACAGCTCACTGGGGTAAAGCCTCTCTCCTCTCAGAGGTGATATCACAGCTCACTGGGGTAAAGCCTCTCTCCTCTCAGAGGTGATATCACAGCTCACTGGGGTAAAGCCTCTCTCCTCTCAGAGGTGATATCACAGCTCACTGGGGTAAAGCCTCTCTCCTCTCAGAGGTGATATCACAGCTCTCTGGGGTAAAGGCTCTCTCCTCTCAGAGGTGATATCACAGCTCACTGGGGTAAAGCCTCTCTCCTCTCAGAGGTGATATCACAGCTCACTGGGGTAAAGCCTCTCTCCTCTCAGAGGTGATATCATAGCTCACTGGGGTAAAGCCTCTCTCCTCTCAGAGGTGATATCACAGCTCACTGGGGTAAAGCCTCTCTCCTCTCAGAGGTGATATCACAGCTCTCTGGGGTAAAGCCTCTCTCCTCTCAGAGACCTACAGCACGGCTCTCTGGGGTAAAGCCTCTCTCCTCTCAGAGACCTACAGCACAGCTCTCTGGGGTAAAGCCTCTCTCCTCTCAGAGGTGATATCACAGCTCTCTGGGGTAAAGCCTCTCTCCTCTCAGAGGTGATATCACAGCTCTCTGGGGTAAAGCCTCTCTCCTCTCAGAGGTGATATCACAGCTCTCTGGGGTAAAGCCTCTCTCCTCTCAGAGGTGATATCACAGCTCACTGGGGTAAAGCCTCTCTCCTCTCAGAGGTGATATCACAGCTCACTGGGGTAAAGCCTCTCTCCTCTCAGAGGTGATATCACAGCTCTCTGGGGTAAAGGCTCTCTCCTCTCAGAGGTGATATCACAGCTCACTGGGGTAAAGCCTCTCTCCTCTCAGAGGTGATATCACAGCTCACTGGGGTAAAGCCTCTCTCCTCTCAGAGGTGATATCATAGCTCACTGGGGTAAAGCCTCTCTCCTCTCAGAGGTGATATCACAGCTCACTGGGGTAAAGCCTCTCTCCTCTCAGAGGTGATATCACAGCTCTCTGGGGTAAAGCCTCTCTCCTCTCAGAGACCTACAGCACGGCTCTCTGGGGTAAAGCCTCTCTCCTCTCAGAGACCTACAGCACAGCTCTCTGGGGTAAAGCCTCTCTCCTCTCAGAGGTGATATCACAGCTCTCTGGGGTAAAGCCTCTCTCCTCTCAGAGGTGATATCACAGCTCTCTGGGGTAAAGCCTCTCAGAGACCTACAGCACGGCTCTCTGGGGTAAAGCCTCTCTCCTCTCAGAGGTGATATCACAGCTCTCTGGGGTAAAGCCTCTCTCCTCTCAGAGGTGATATCACAGCTCACTGGGGTAAAGCCTCTCTCCTCTCAGAGGTGATATCACAGCTCTCTGGGGTAAAGCCTCTCTTCTCTCAGAGGTGATATCACAGCTCACTGGGGTAAAGCCTCTCTCCTCTCAGAGGTGATATCACAGCTCTCTGGGGTAAAGCCTCTCTCCTCTCAGAGGTGATATCACAGCTCTCTGGGGTAAAGCCTCTCTCCTCTCAGAGGTGATATCACAGCTCTCTGGGGTAAAGCCTCTCTCCTCTCAGAGGTGATATCACAGCTCTCTGGGGTAAAGCCTCTCAGAGACCTACAGCACGGCTCACTGGGGTAAAGCCTCTCTCCTCTCAGAGACCTACAGCACAGCTCACTGGGGTAAAGCCTCTCTCCTCTCAGAGGTGATATCACAGCTCTCTGGGGTAAAGCCTCTCTCCTCTCAGAGGTGATATCACAGCTCTCTGGGGTAAAGCCTCTCTCCTCTCAGAGGTGAAATCACAGCTCTCTGGGGTAAAGGCTCTCTCCTCTCAGAGGTGATATCATAGCTCACTGGGGTAAAGCCTCTCTCCTCTCAGAGGTGATATCACAGCTCTCTGGGGTAAAGCCTCTCTCCTCTCAGAGGTGATATCACAGCTCTCTGGGGTAAAGCCTCTCTCCTCTCAGAGGTGATATCACAGCTCTCTGGGGTAAAGCCTCTCTCCTCTCAGAGGTGATATCACAGCTCTCTGGGGTAAAGCCTCTCTCCTCTCAGAGGTGATATCACAGCTCTCTGGGGTAAAGCCTCTCTCCTCTCAGAGGTGATATCACAGCTCACTGGGGTAAAGCCTCTCTCCTCTCAGAGGTGATATCACAGCTCACTGGGGTAAAGCCTCTCTCCTCTCAGAGGTGATATCATAGCTCACTGGGGTAAAGCCTCTCTCCTCTCAGAGGTGATATCACAGCTCTCTGGGGTAAAGCCTCTCTCCTCTCAGAGGTGATATCATAGCTCACTGGGGTAAAGGCTCTCTCCTCTCAGAGGTGATATCATAGCTCACTGGGGTAAAGGCTCTCTCCTCTCAGAGGTGATATCACAGCTCACTGGGGTAAAGCCTCTCTCCTCTCAGAGGTGATATCACAGCTCTCTGGGGTAAAGGCTCTCTCCTCTCAGAGGTGATATCACAGCTCACTGGGGTAAAGCCTCTCTCCTCTCAGAGGTGATATCACAGCTCACTGGGGTAAAGCCTCTCTCCTCTCAGAGGTGATATCACAGCTCTCTGGGGTAAAGCCTCTCTCCTCTCAGAGGTGATATCATAGCTCACTGGGGTAAAGCCTCTCTCCTCTCAGAGGTGATATCACAGCTCACTGGGGTAAAGCCTCTCTCCTCTCAGAGGTGATATCACAGCTCACTGGGGTAAAGCCTCTCTCCTCTCAGAGGTGATATCACAGCTCACTGGGGTAAAGCCTCTCTCCTCTCAGAGGTGATATCACAGCTCTCTGGGGTAAAGCCTCTCTCCTCTCAGAGGTGATATCACAGCTCTCTGGGGTAAAGCCTCTCTCCTCTCAGAGACCTACAGCACAGCTCTCTGGGGTAAAGCCTCTCAGAGACCAACAGCACAGCTCTCTGGGGTAAAGCCTCTCAGAGACCAACAGCACAGCTCTCTGGGGTAAAGCCTCTCAGAGACCTACAGCACAGCTCTCTGGGGTAAAGCTAACCTCATTGTCTACTTCCTTTGTCATGCACTCTGCTTGTTTAGTAAAGAATCTATAGCCCTGCTGTTGACATCACTACTCACATCACAACTGAATGTACAAAGAGGAGAGGGATAATCGGTGGCCCTGCTGTTGAGAACAGAGAGAGAGAACAGAGAGAGAAGGGAGAACTTTGGATATATACTGCGAGCCAAGCCACGGTGAGATCGATCAATATGGCAGTCCGATCGATAAGGCCCCATTTACCAAAACCCTAGAAGCTAACAGGACATCGCCTCAGTTTGGTAGGTCTGACCAGCCACCTAGATGACTGACAGGACATCACCTCAGTTTAGTAGGTCTGACCAGCCACCTAGATGACTGACAGGACATCACCTCAGTTTAGTAGGTCTGACCAGCCACCTAGATGACTGACAGGACATCACCTCAGTTTAGTAGGTCTGACCAGCCACCTAGATGACTGAGAGGGCATCACCTCAGTTTGGTAGGTCTGACCAGTCACCTAGACGCTGTCAGGACATCACCTCAGTTTGGTAGGTCTGACCAGCCACCTAGATGACTGACAGGACATCACCTCAGTTTGGTAGGTCTGACCAGCCACCTAGATGACTGACAGGACATCACCTCAGTTTGGTAGGTCTGACCAGCCACCTAGATGACATCACCTCAGTTTGGTAGGTCTGACCAGCCACCTAGATGACTGACAGGACATCATCTCAGTTTGGTAGGTCTGACCAGCCACCTAGATGACTGACAGGACATCACCTCAGTTTGGTAGGTCTGACCAGCCACCTAGATGACTGACAGGACATCACCTCAGTTTAGTAGGTCTGACCAGCCACCTAGATGACATCACCTCAGTTTGGTAGGTCTGACCAGCCACCTAGATGACTGACAGGACATCATCTCAGTTTGGTAGGTCTGACCAGTCACCTAGATGACTGACAGGACATCATCTCAGTTTGGTAGGTCTGACCAGCCACCTAGATGACTGACAGGACATCATGTCAGTTTGGTAGGTCTGACCAGCCACCTAGATGACTGACAGGACATCACCTCAGTTTGGTAGGTCTGACCAGCCACCTAGATGACTGACAGGACATCACCTCAGTTTGGTAGGTCTGACCAGCCACCTAGATGACTGACAGGACATCACCTCAGTTTAGTAGGTCTGACCAGCCACCTAGATGACATCACCTCAGTTTGGTAGGTCTGACCAGCCACCTAGATGACTGACAGGACATCATCTCAGTTTGGTAGGTCTGACCAGTCACCTAGATGACTGACAGGACATCACCTCAGTTTAGTAGGTCTGACCAGCCACCTAGACGACTGACAGGACATCACCTCAGTTTGGTAGGTCTGACCAGCCACCTAGATGACTGACAGGACATCACCTCAGTTTGGTAGGTCTGACCAGCCACCTAGATGACTGACAGGACATCACCTCAGTTTGGTAGGTCTGACCAGCCACCTAGATGACATCACCTCAGTTTGGTAGGCCTGACCAGTCACCTAGACGCTGTCAGGTTCCATTTCCAACATCATTAAGAGTCAAAGACGCTGCCGACTGACATCCACCACGATCATCCTCATTCTCAATCACTCAAAGTGCGTCCCAAATGGCATCCCCCTATAGGACCTGGTCAAAAGTAGTGCACTAGAAAAGGAATAGGGTGCCATTCATGAGTCGCTGTTGACTCAGCCAGAACTATCTAGGAAGGAGGGAGTTGGGTTGATAAGTTTATGGGTTGGGACAGGCTTCTTGAAGAGCTGTCACTTACCATGGTGACAGGCCTGACTCTTTGGTAAAGCTGACACTGTGACAGCGAGCTGGTACACTCCAGCAGCCCGTAAGGCAGGTAACAGTTAGGTTGTCATAATGTACTTCAGCATCCAGAGGAGATAACCAGATAAATTCAGTTGCTGGATCTAAATGCATCTTCTTCTGATGACACACGAAAGTGTCCATGACTACCCCAGCTTCCTCTGGCCACTTTCCACCAATCGGGTTTGTCTATAAGCTTCCTGTTTCCTGCCTTTTTGACATAGAGTCTGTTTACTTCTACACTCACCGTCAGCATCGACCTCATTGATCATGTCCTGCAGCTCCGCCTCTGTGGGGTTCTGTCCCAGCGACCTCATCACGGTGCCCAGCTCTTTGGTCGTGATGGTGCCGTCACCATCCTTGTCGAATAAGGAGAACGCCTCTTTGAACTCTGTGAGAAGGGAGGGAGGAGAATGAAAGTGTTTCTTGGGCTGTCGCTCAAGCTTTGGTTGTGGGATGGGTATCACTTTACATTAAGCTATACGTTAGAGGCATACAGTGCCTTGCGAAAGTATTCGGCCCCCTTGAACTCCCAAAAATGCTAACCTCCCCAGCTATGGTAATGGTGCGAGGTTAGCATGTCTTGAGTGAATGATATGTGTGTCTAACTTTCTCAAGCATCATTATTCAATATTGATTCAGGATTATCTGTAACCATGGTAGCATCCACATTAATGTAGAAGTGTTTCGAAACATATTCTATTGCTATTTACAATAAAAATGACAATACATTAATTACCATTCATTTCTATTGGCCACAAGATTATGTGAAACACAACCAAAACAAACAGAAAATGGGTCCAACCAGTTTTTAGAGTCACACGCTTGATGTAGTCATTGAGTGATATGAATATGGGACCAAATTGTAAACTTTTCTACTTTAATACACATAAATCCCAATAATTTTGGTCCCCTAAAATGGAGGGGGGGGGGGCGACTATGTAGAAAAAGTGCTGTAGTTTCTAAATGGTTCACTCGATATGTATGAAAATACCCACAAATTAAGGCTGACAGTCTGCACTTTAACCTCGTAGTCATGATATCATTTCCAATCCAAAGTGCTGGAGTACAGAGACAAAACAACAACACATGGGTCGCTGTCCCAATACTTTTGGAGCTCACTGTATATATGTATATGTATATGTGTGTGGATGTGTATGTGTGTGTGGAAGTGTATATATGGATGTGTGTGTGTGGACGTGTATATATGGATGTGTGTGTGTGGACGTGTATATATGGATGTGTGTGTGTGGACGTGTATATGATATGTGTGTGGACGTGTATTTTCCCTGTATGTCTGTGTGTGTGTGGACGTGTATATATGTGTGTGTATGGACGTGTATATCTGTGAGAGTGTGTGTGCGTGTGTGTGTATGGACGTGTATATCTGTGTGTGTGTGTATATGTGTGTGTGTGTGTGTTTTCCCTGTATGTGTGTGTGTGTGCTGTTCATTAAATGAGTCAGCCGTGTTAAAAGCATGCTGGAGTGATTACTCAGTTGTTCCTACCTGCAATCTGTTCCTCTGTTAGCTGATCGGCCTGAGGAAAAAAAGAGGGAGAGGGAACCAACATCACTCAATCACTCAATACCAAACCACTTAACCATGTTCTCCTGGCTGTCACCTTCCCCACGGTGAGGACACTGTTCAAGGCTCAGACCAGGGACCTCTACAGACCAGTGACTTGGATGGGGAACCAGAATATCCCCCACCTTGGCCCAGACAGAGGCAACCTTGGCCCAGACAGAGGCTAGACTAGCCTGCGATGTGTTCAGTCAGTGGACACAAAAACATGTTTTTGAAACAGAAAGAGTGTTCTTATTGACCAAGCTCAGGTAGTACATAGCATTTTCTCCCATCGGAACATTACCCAGATAGAACCGACCCTGTTTAAAATGTGTTTTGTCCTATTTCATGATTTCTAAATGATTTCTGGCCCTGGCCTGCTGTAACATGAAAAAACAATGGCTGTAGGGGTGTATTCAGTTGGCTTGGTCTGCATGACTACCTCCCTGTATGTTCTCTGTTAGTGCTATTTAACAGCGGAGTCAGAGGTGTGTGTGTGTGTAAGTGACTTGGCAGCACTCCTTTTTAGTAGTGACCCACAGATGAATGACGTCTTTAGAGTTTAGACACACAGGGCTACAGCTTTCAAACAAACATTCACACAGTGGCAGCAGCAGCAGCGTAGGTCTTACGAAAGCACCTAAAGCCAGTTGGTGTGTGAGGTGTGTGTGTGTGTGTGTGAATGGTTAATCCCACAGGTGCCCCCCCCCACAGATTGGGAAAACATGCTTATGATTATGGCAAACAAACCACTGATGTAACAGAGTGCCTGGTGCTGGTAGTGGGAAAAACAGAACACACACACACACACACACACACACACCCACACCCTCTACGTGACATTTCCCTGTATGCCAATAGTTTCCATCACCAGGTTTCCTGTGAAATGAGTCACACAGAATAGCAACCAGTTCTGTCACAAAGTAGAATAAATATCCTACAGTACAGCATGTGTCTAGGCTTTATAGATAGATCTGTGTGTATTCAATATCTGGGGTTTGAGAACACTAAACATACAGTGCCTTGCGAAAGTATTCGGCCCCCTTGAACTTTGCGACCTTTTGCCACATTTCAGGCTTCAAACAAAGATATAAAACTGTATTTTTTTGTGAAGAATCAACAACAATCATGAAGTGGAACGACATTTATTGGATATTTCAAACTTTTTTAACAAATCAAAAACTGAAAAATTGGGCGTGCAAAATTATTCAGCCCCCTTAAAGTTAATACTTTGTAGCGCCACCTTTTGCTGCGATTACAGCTGTAAGTCGCTTGGGGTATGTCTCTATCAGTTTTGCACATCGAGAGACTGAAATTTTTTCCCATTCCTCCTTGCAAAACAGCTCGAGCTCAGTGAGGTTGGATGGAGAGCATTTGTGAACAGCAGTTTTCAGTTCTTTCCACAGATTCTCGATTGGATTCAGGTCTGGACTTTGACTTGGCCATTCTAACACCTGGATATGTTTATTTTTGAACCATTCCATTGTAGATTTTGCTTTATGTTTTGGATCATTGTCTTGTTGGAAGACAAATCTCCGTCCCAGTCTCAGGTCTTTTGCAGACTCCATCAGGTTCTTTGGGAATGGTCCTGTATTTGGCTCCATCCATCTTCCCATCAATTTTAACCATCTTCCCTGTCCCTGCTGAAGAAAAGCAGGCCCAAACCATGATGCTGCCACCACCATGTTTGACAGTGGAGATGGTGTGTTCAGGGTGATGAGCTGTGTTGCTTTTACGCCAAACATAACATTTTGCATTGTTGCCAAAAAGTTAAATTTTGGTTTCATCTGACCAGAGCACCTTCTTCCACATGTTTGGTGTGTCTCCCAGGTGGCTTGTGGCAAACTTTAAACGACACTTTTTATGGATATCTTTAAGAAATGGCTTTCTTCTTGCCACTCTTCCATAAAGGCCAGATTTGTGCAATATACGACTGATTGTTGTCCTATGGACAGAGTCTCCCACCTCAGCTGTAGATCTCTGCAGTTCATCCAGAGTGATCATGGGCCTCTTGGCTGCATCTCTGATCAGTCTTCTCCTTGTATGAGCTGAAAGTTTAGAGGGACGGCCAGGTCTTGGTAGATTTGCAGTGGTCTGATACTCCTTCCATTTCAATATTATCGCTTGCACAGTGCTCCTTGGGATGTTTAAAGCTTGGGAAATCTTTTTGTATCCAAATCCGGCTTTAAACTTCTTCACAACAGTATCTCGGACCTGCCTGGTGTGTTCCTTGTTCTTCATTAAGCTCTCTGCGCTTTTAACGGACCTCTGAGACTATCACAGTGCAGGTGCATTTATACAGAGACTTGATTACACACAGGTGGATTGTATTTATCATCATTAGTCATTTAGGTCAACATTGGATCATTCAGAGATCCTCACTGCACTTCTGGAGAGAGTTTGCTGCACTGAAAGTAAAGGGGCTGAATAATTTTGCACGCCCAATTTTTCAGTTTTTGATTTGTTAAAAAAGTTTGAAATATCCAATAAATGTCGTTCCACTTCATGATTGTGTCCCACTTGTTGTTGATTCTTCACAAAAAAATACAGTTTTATATCTTTATGTTTGAAGCCTGAAATGTGGCAAAAGGTCGCAAAGTTCAAGGGGGCCGAATACTTTCGCAAGGCACTGTAGACCTGCCTCAGTCCACAACATGAATGGTCATGTGACACCATGACACGACCACCACTCCTTGTAGCGTAGGCATACTGTGTGTGTGGGGTGAGGTTTCCCTTCCTTGTGATAAGGTCTGTTGGTTCTGATAAATCACACAGAGCAATGGAGAAGGGGATTCATCTGAAGTCCTAGACCTCAACTTACATTATTTTGGAGATGCTCTTTAACTTCGGCTGATAGCAAAACAGTCTCTACATGGCTCTGATGCTGCATCACTGGCCCAGGTCCATACATGAGCTGACGTGATTCAATAAAATGGAGGACAACAGCCTTTGCTTTCCTTTCCTCATTCTTCCGGTCTCCCTCGTTCTCTCCATCTGTGAGGTTTGTGAAATGTTGTGTCTCTCTCTCTAACTGTTCTTCCCTCTGAAAGGCTGGGCGTTGGGTGGGTTCAGTGGCAGAGATCCTGTGGCTGTTTCTCAGACAGTTAGGCCTCACCGTGCTGCTGCGCAGCCAGGCCTACACCCGCCCATCCCTTCCCTTGCCTTGCCTTTCCATGACTGGGCCTCACAGTGCTGCTGCGCGACCAGGCCTTCCCTTTCCTTTCCCTTGGCATGGCTAGGTCTGCCTGGAACCATGCCCACACTCCTACTACAGGCCTTTCCTCTCTGGGGCTCCCTCCCTCCCTCGCTCTTCTGGCCAGTCTAGCAGGAAGGCAACAGGGGCTGGGTGGATGTGCAATCTGTTGGTAGGCAGCAAAGTACTGGTGAATTTACACAACACAGAACAACCCCAACGACCACAGACACACACACTCCCTCTGATTCACCGTGTCCTATGGACATGAGGGTGTTGTGTCAACCTCAGTTTGGGACTAGAGACAGGACTCAACAGGCTGACACACAGTTTGTGTAGTAGGCTACAGTTTTACAGCAGTAGGCTACAGGAGTGTAGGTAGTGTCAGCGGAGGCACCACACAATATATGGACTATGCAAACCAACAGGCCTCTTTCAAAGGACCTGCTTCCCCTATAGCTTATCAATATGACTCATAACAAAGGAAACCCTTAGTCCCCGGGGAAACACTACACACCCAAACACGCACTTTTGAACCGGGAGGCTTTTCAGCTTATAATGTGCTGTACGTGTCTTTTGTTTTAGTCCAGCTGGTCACCAACTAGCAACACCAGCAGCGAACTAACTGCTGTCTGCAGGATAGGACCAGGCCATATTGACCTGAGTGGTGGTTTGAGTTCAGTCTACAACTGGGTCGTGTTCATTTGGGCACACAAGGGAAAACTTTTTGCAACGGAAAAATGAAAAATAACATTATTATTGGAGTCCCCTCCCTGTAGTCCCTCCCTGTTTCAGTCAGTCAGGTGCCTAATGAACGAACACAATCCTGATAGCAGTTTACAGACGGACCCGTCCATGCCTGGATGGGACCATTTGCCAAGCAAATAAATGATTCAATGCACTGGATCACATGTCCTCTAAGTTACTCCACGTGCACCAGCAAACAAGGCGGGAACAGGAATAGGATAGGCCCGTTTACACTCAGATGACTTACATGACACAGGACTAGGATAGGCCCGTTTACACTCAGACTACTTACATGACACAGGACTAGGATAGGCCCGTTTACACTCAGATGACTTACATGACACAGGACTTGGATAGGCCCGTTTACACTCAGATTACTTACATGACACAGGACTAGGATAGGCCCGTTTACACTCAGATGACTTACATGACACAGGACTAGGATAGGCCCGTTTACACTCAGATGACTTACATGACACAGGACTAGGATAGGCCCGTTTACACTCAGACTACTTACATGACACAGGACTAGGATAGGCCCGTTTACACTCAGATAACTTACATGACACAGGACTAGGATAGGCCCGTTTACACTCAGACTACTATCATGACACAGGAATAGGATAGGCCCGTTTACACTCAGACTACTTACATGACACAGGACTAGGATAGGCCCGTTTACACTCAGATAACTTACATGACACAGGACTAGGATAGGCCCGTTTACACTCAGACTACTTACATGACACAGGACTAGGATAGGCCCGTTTACACTCAGATGACTTACATGACACAGGACTAGGATAGGCCCGTTTACACAGACTACTTACATGACACAGGACTAGGATAGGCCCGTTTACACTCAGATGACTTACATGACACAGGACTAGGATAGGCCCGTTTACACTCAGACTACTTACATGACACAGGACTAGGATAGGCCCGTTTACACTCAGATAACTTACATGACACAGGACTAGGATAGGCCTGTTTACACTCAGATTATTTACATGACACAGGAATAGGATAGGCCCGTTTACACTCAGACTACTGACATGACACAGGACTAGGATAGGCCCGTTTACACTCAGACTACTTACATGACACAGGACTAGGATAGGCCCGTTTACACTCAGACTACTTACATGACACATCCGTCTCAATTGAGACACACTGTTTGCACTTCAATAGCTGTATTGTGTTGTAGTGTACGGTAGGCCTACACAGAGGTTCACACACAGATTCAACTTTTCAAAAGCTCCATTTATATACTCCAATTATTACCGTGGTATGCAACATGAAACCTTCGGCATGCCGTGCAATACCATATATGGGATATTTGTTCACACAGAGAAAAATGTAGTTTATATGTCTTGACTTCCCCAGAGCTGTGAACGATCCATAGGGCAGGGAATCAATATACTGACTGGGAGAGGCCTTTTCCCTGCTTCAACACACCCTGGCTGCATCGCTTCTACATCAGGACTGACATTTGGCTGAGAGAGGCTTTTATATGGAATTTAATGAGCTCGATTCCAACATTGTGGACTGTTTGACAGTTATACAGTGAAGTTTGAAATGCATTGCTGATTTAATCTGATAATAATTCCCATAAAACAATGTTGTAACTGCAAACGGATTTGATAAGGAAGACATCAAACAAATACTGTTTTCTGAGTTTAAATTAATTTATTCATACCAAACAGACCCAAGACTGAACAGCTGTTGATGTTCTTGCCTAGGTTACTGTACAGTGGGCTGCCTATGTGACTGCCAAAGAACTTTGGCAACTCGATGAAACGAGAAGCATCATAGCATTTGCATTGAGAATTTGCAAAAGACAACCAAATCAGTCGGCATTATTACATTGACATAAACGGAGCGTGAAGAAGCACCCTAAACATTATAACTACTGTACTGCAGAACGCCAGCGGGCCAAACTATATACAATGTTGCAATTTGTCTGATCCCCTTCATTTGAGGTAGATGTTGGGATTTATGTTACGGATCAGAGGCGAAAGATAGATTGTTGCAATTATCATTATCGTCTCTAGGCAGCAAGATACGATGATGCAACATCGACAAAAGCAGCTAATAGACCTATCGAACTACTGAATTGATTAATTTGCCTCAAAATTAGATTAATCTTAATCAATATCATACAGGAGTTGATATATGTAACTCGATCGCCAGATAATAAAACGGGTTATCAATCATAGACACATGACATCAGCAGCACCCCCCATATTCGTAGCGCGCTACTCCATTCCAGCCTACACACAGAGACTCTGAAATGTAATAACTTTTAGCTACATATCTATGCTGTAATCATCTAGTTTACCTTGCTAGTTATCCCGATGCTATTAATCTAATCGAATAATTCATTCAATCTGCACTGTGCAGCAACATGGGACATGTTAGCTACATGCAATTAAGTATCTCTCATTGGCTACATGCCCCGATATTGCCATCGAGCCAGCTAATATGCCGTAAGAATTGCGCAGTTATCGCGGAATCCCCGCTCCACGGAAAACGTCCGTCCAAATCTAATCAACTCACCCTCTCGAGGCTAAATTAAATATCCCATGCAACGACATAATATCTGCAAAATAGCACGCCTTTTGATGGTCTTAATTTAAATCCCGGTAAAATACAATTCTGTAAATCTATGAGTGGCAAAATAGAGGATTTCCTCAAATCTTTACCAATAGCCTCATTCATTTCCCGTTATATCGTGGCGTTGAATGCATTGACAAATGATCTAGAAAGGAATCAAAATACATACCATGTTTGATGGATCTAGGCTGATTATCTATGAAGCAGACTAGGAGTGCGCGGGTTCTTTAGATGGAGTTTCCACTAGCGGGATAGACGTGTATACTCGCCGTGGTTAGAATGGGGACTATGTATCATTCCGCGACCCTAGCCCAGCACGTAGTAGTGGCTAGAATGGATACAGCTTTTGTTCAAATTTACTTTTCGTAGTAGGTTTAGAATTTACGCAGCAGGTTAGGAGAATTAATGTACCAGGTTAGGATGATCAGGTTAAAGTTAGGAAAAGCTAAACCTATGGTTAGCTAAAATAAAATATACCTTTGAAGTCTATTTGACAAAAGCTGTAGGCCATCTAGACAATACCCCAGCCTGTTCACTCACTTCCTTATTTCTCCAACTGCAGATACTGTGTTTAAGTCCCTCCCACTACAAGACGGAGACACGTCAATCACAGGACCGCGCTGCGTCTGCTGTAGTTAGCAGGCCTGTTGTGCACATTGTAGACTGCACATCCCCTCATTTCAATTCTGATTTGCGCCATAGCGCACCAACTCTCTTTACACTACGACAAGAACAGCCAAGAACATTATGAGTCACCAAGGTCATTTGAGACAGTCCTTGGTGTGTTATTATTTTATTAGGGATTTAACCCAACACCTCTGAATCAGAGCTGCCTAATCGAGATCAACGTCATCGGCGCCCGGGGAACAGTGGGTTAACTGCCTTGTTCAGAACGACAGATTTGTACCATTGTCAGCTCGGGGATTCGATCCTGCAAACTTTCGATCACTGGCCCAATGCTCCTACCTGCCAAGCTACCTGCCACACCTATTATGGGTCTTGCTAACTCTAAACTATATGTCTCATTCAAGTCATTTTACAAACCTTGCATTAAATACAACATATTAGGCCTATAACCTGTGCAACATAATGCCTCCTCGTGAATAAGGACAGGGGAACCTCCATATTCCCTGTATTTTGACGCAAAAACATAATTAATCACACTACATCAACAACAAGTGAGCCGGTGAATAATTGAGAAATACATTTCGCATTAGTTACATTATGACTATCAATGATACTTCGAAAGGCCATAAAATCAAACTAAACGTTTCGGTCTCTTCTCTAGTACAAAACTTCTACATTGGACTATTTTACTATAGCGGAAGGATACTCGTAGTGTATAAAGTCGCTACCTGGCTGACGCTGGATAATTTGCAGTGTCGTTATGTGACGCTGCGTCTGATTGGTTAGACCAGACCCGCAATATTATGTATTGGCCGCAAGTATTGGCTAGGTCGGACCTGCATTGCACCAGTAACGCTAGATGGAAGTCCCATAAATGTAACAAAGTTAAAACCAATACGATTTACGCCCATAGGTTGTCTAATCTGCTCATTTTGTTAGATATGGAGATTACATTGTGGTTTACTAAAAGCTTTGGAAATGTAAGTATTTTGTGACAGCGGAGAGGACTACCGGGCAGGCAATGCTGAGATTCTATGCTGGGAGGTGCAAGACTTTCCATTGGATGATACGCTGCCTACTAGAAAATCATGTATAAATGTAAGAACGTAAGACTGGAGCGTCATCGTTGCGGTGGTGTAAATGCCTTTAATGGGGGAAAACACTGCTCTCTATATTTTATTTGAGAAGTTTTGCCTGCATAATAGTCCCTATGTTGTGTTTGTTGCTTATGTTGTAAATTCTACCTATTTCCTAGTGAGTTGAGTATGCTAATATCAAATGTTTTCAATGAAGGCTATTTTAGGATTGGCATAGGCTACAGTAGTTTATTCTGCAGATGGTGTTCAATTTCTGAAGGCAAATGTCAGATTTTATGCGACATTTGTTGGCCAAGAAGTGTGACCAGCCTAATTCTCATGTCCTGTCTGTCAGTGTACTTTTTTATAAAAACGCGCACTTAAGGCGCCACCTTGTGGTGGATGACGAGAATGATCTCTCCCTCTGGCCACAGAGAAATCCATTTCAGATCAATTCAATCTGTCAGAACATTAGTCTTTGAATAACCTAGGAAGTCTCTGCCTGAAATGAAGTTTGTTTTTTAAAGTCAGCTTCAAAACAGAAGTCGATGACAGCCTGACTGAAGAGATGTCCTCAGATACAGCGTGTCCATGATCTTTACCTCTTCAGTTGACTGAGACATCACTGAAAGGTCAACCTCCATCTCTGCCAATGACTCCACCCTGCAGAGAGAGAGAGGGAGAGAGAGAGAGAGAGAGAGAGAAAGAGAGAGAGAGAGAGATTCCACCTGTCTCTCTATTCCCACTCTGTCAGTTGACCCGTCAAATCTCAGTTCAGTGGTACACTGCATTTGTCATCAATAAAAAATTCTGAATATGAAATGTCCAGAGCATGGAAACAAGATGGTTAACCTTTGTCCTTTGACACTTTCACACTACATAGGCTTTATTACACAGTAATAACTGGGGGGGGGGGGGGCTAACTCCGCGGTCTAAGGCACTAGAGGCATCACTACAGACCCTTGTTTGATTCCAGGCTGTATCACAACCGGCTGTGATTTGTGCTGCGCCCTATGGGACTCCCATTGGCCCAGCGTCGTCCGGGTTTGGTCGTCATTGTAAATCATTTCTTAACTGACTGGCCAAGTTAAATTTAAAAACACCAGTAGTTATAACCACGTAGGCTAGGCCTACACATTCACTACCAACTGTCTCCCCTTGCTTGCAGGCCTGGTATGTCTCAGCTCAGAGTCACTCTGTTAATATCTGTGACAGGCCGTCTCCCCTGCCTGCTGGCCTGGTGTGGCTCAGCTCAGTCACTCTGTTAATATCTATGGCAGGCCAACCATCTCCCCTGCCTGCTGGCCTGGTGTGGCTCAGCTCAGTCACTCTGTTATTATCCATGGCAGGCCAACCGTCTCCCCTGCCTGCTGGCCTGGTGTGGCTCAGCTCAGTCACTCTGTTATTATCCATGGCAGGCCAACCGTCTCCCCTGCCTGCTGGCCTGGTGTGGCTCAGCTCAGTCACCCTCAAGTTATTATCCATGGCAGGCCAACCGTCTCCCCTGCCTGCTGGCCTGGTGTGGCTCAGCTCAGTCACTCTGTTATTATCCATGGCAGGTCAACCGTCTCCCCTGCCTGCTGGCCTGGTGTGGCTCAGCTCAGTCACCCTCAGTTATTATCCATGGCAGGTCAACCGTCTCCCCTGCCTGCTGGCCTGGTGTGGCTCAGCTCAGTCACCCTCAGTTATTATCCATGGCAGGTCAACCGTCTCCCCTGCCTGCTGGCCTGGTGTGGCTCAGCTCAGTCACTCTGTTATTATCCATGGCAGGTCAACCGTCTCCCCTGCCTGCTGGCCTGGTGTGGCTCAGCTCAGTCACTCTGTTATTATCCATGGCAGGTCAACCGTCTCCCCTGCCTGCTGGCCTGGTGTGGCTCAGCTCAGTCACCCTCAGTTATTATCCATGGCAGGTCAACCGTCTCCCCTGCCTGCTGGCCTGGTGTGGCTCAGCTCAGTCACTCTGTTATTATCCATGGCAGGTCAACCGTCTCCCCTGCCTGCTGGCCTGGTGTGGCTCAGCTCAGTCACCCTCAGTTATTATCCATGGCAGGCCAAAGGTCTCATTCCAGTGTTGCATTTGAACTACGTGACTGATTTAATAAGGGGATGTCAGAGAGAAAGAGGGCAGGGCTGCATGCAGCATTTTCACTCAAGCAAGCGTTGTGCTGAGTACCAAGTTACACTTGGCCCCCACATCAAGAGCAGTTAAATCAATGTTGCTTTTCTGCTGCGTGAATCAAATGAACTGCAGTGGCTGAGACGTCTTAGTTTGTGAACTTAAATTAAGATATGAAGATTATTTCCTGAGTTAATGAACCACAGTTATTGAATTGACCCACAAGTGGGTATGATGCATACCGTCTGCCAAGTAACACTGCTTCTACTGTAGCCAAGATTTCCAGGCTTCTCCAAACGGTTAGACACTAGCTACGCAACACTACCTCTACTAAAGTGAGATAACATGGAGGGGAATATATAATCATATATGGGACAATGAATAACAACACTTCTCTCACATTCAAACTCTTGTATTTATTGTCTGTCATATCATAGCACATAAAGGTAGACCGTGGGAGTGTTGAGTCCAACGTAACATGCAACAAAATATATCAAAACTCCGTTCTGTGAAGAGACAGCCAGACTCCTCTTTCACACTGCGGACTGGTCAGGGGTTATAGGTCAGGGGTTATAGGTTAGAGGTACAGGCCCTCTGGTGTGCCCTCCTGTTTCTTGTACAGCACATTCTCCTTGGACTTCTTGAAGTCTTCATTGGTGACCTTCATCCTGCGCTCTCTCAGGGCCATGAGGCCAGCCTCAGTACAGATGGCCTGAAGGATGAGAGGACAGGTTAGTCTCAGAAGATTATGGCTTTCAAATACAGATAGAAATGTAACAGAAAAAGGGCCCTGTTCAGACGGTTTCAAACTGTATCCTCGTCTCCATTTCTTTACAAATATCACTGATTTAACATGGTAAAATAGATGTAGTGGGAACATAGGAATGAGGGAGGAACAAAAGATGTACTGTAAAAGTAAAGAGCTGTCACAAGAGGGCAGCACAGTCAAGTCAATGGGAGTTTGTGTTCCAAACATCGTACTCCTCTGGTGTGCCTCGAGGCACTAATGTGTTCTACAGGCCTGTTTCCCCTAGGTAAATGTGTTCTACAGCCCTGTTTCCCCTAGGTTAATGTGTTCTACAGCCCCGTTTCCCCTAGGTAAATGTGTTCTACAGTCCTGTTTCCCCTAGGTTAATGTGTTCTACAGTCCTGTTTCCCCTGGGTAAATGTGTTCTACAGGCCTGTTTCCCCTAGGTTAATGTGTTCTACAGTCCTGTTTCCCCTAGGTTAATGTGTTCTACAGTCCTGTTTCCCCTAGGTAAATGTGTTCTACAGCCCTGTTTCCCCTAGGTAATGTGTTCTACAGTCCTGTTTCCCCTAGGTTAATGTGTTCTACAGTCCTGTTTCCCCTAGGTTAATGTGTTCTACAGTCCTGTTTCCCCTAGGTTAATGTGTTCTACAGTCCTGTTTCCCCTAGGTTAATGTGTTCTACAGTCCTGTTTCCCCTAGGTTAATGTGTTCTACAGTCCTGTTTCCCCTAGGTTAATGTGTTCTACAGTCCTGTTTCCCCTAGGTTAATGTGTTCTACAGTCCTGTTCCCCCTAGGTAATGTGTTCTACAGCCCTGTTTCCCCTAGGTAATGTGTTCTACAGCCCTGTTTCCCCTAGGTTAATGTGTTCTACAGTCCTGTTTCCCCTAGGTAAATGTGTTCTACAGCCCTGTTTCCCCTAGGTAATGTGTTCTACAGTCCTGTTTCCCCTAGGTTAATGTGTTCTACAGTCCTGTTTCCCCTAGGTTAATGTGTTCTACAGTCCTGTTTCCCCTAGGTTAATGTGTTCTACAGTCCTGTTTCCCCTAGGTTAATGTGTTCTACAGTCCTGTTTCCCCTAGGTAATGTGTTCTACAGTCCTGTTTCCCCTAGGTTAATGTGTTCTACAGTCCTGTTTCCCCTAGGTTAATGTGTTCTACAGTCCTGTTTCCCCTAGGTTAATGTGTTCTACAGTCCTGTTTCCCCTAGGTTAATGTGTTCTACAGTCCTGTTTCCCCTAGGTTAATGTGTTCTACAGTCCTGTTTCCCCTAGGTTAATGTGTTCTACAGTCCTGTTTCCCCTAGGTAAATGTGTTCTACAGCCCTGTTTCCCCTAGGTAAATGTGTTCTACAGCCCTGTTCCCCCTAGGTAATGTGTTCTACAGCCCTGTTCCCCCTAGGTAATGTGTTCTACAGCCCTGTTTCCCCTAGGTAATGTGTTCTACATCCCTGTTTCCCCTAGGTTAATGTGTTCTACAGTCCTGTTTCCCCTAGGTAATGTGTTCTACAGCCCTGTTTCCCCTAGGTGGTTTTCAAACATATGTAAGGCAACACTCAGAGCTAAAAAACACACAACATTCAATTGAAACCAATAGAGGTCAGTCATTTTTGGGCATGCACAGTGCTTGACTGGGGGGCCTACCTCATGTAAGTATTGGTAGTGGGAACCCTGGACAGCCATAGTGTGTGTTTGAGATGGACTACATTACAGTCAGACTGCGCAGAACTACTAATGATCCTACAAAAAAAGTGCATCTGGCCTACAGCGGTGGTGGAAACCCTGGCCAGCCATATTACCTTGATGTCAGCTCCTGATAGGTCATCTTTAGCTAAGATCAGGTCGTCCAGGGTGACGTCGTCTGCTACGGTCATCCTGCTGGTGTGGATGTTGAAGATCCTCCGCTTGGTCTTCTCATCAGGCAGGGGGAACTCGATCTTCCTGTCAATACGCCCTGGAAGAACCACATAACCAGGAGGTGAAGATGGCATGGAACATCACGAAGAGAATGGCTGTTTGGTTCTACTCATTCCGATTCTAGAATAGAATACTTATTGAGATGGACTCAACAGTGTGTGGAGATAAAGGTTGCTTTGCTCAAATGGCTTCAGTGAATGTTGTTGCTTTTGATTTGAGTTGTGTAGAAGAGCTTTGAGAGCTCCATCTGTTGTTCACTAATGAAAAGGTGTTCAGAATGAGGAAATTAAATCTGCATTCATTTTATAGTACAATCTCAATCCTCAATATACACCTTTATCCCTGTCCAAGTGTACAGCTCTATTGGTCCATTTATATATCAAAATGTCAAAATAGGCTCAATTTTTCAGATCCTGCTGAGAGCATCTTACCAGGCCTGATGAGGGCAGGGTCCAGAGTCTCTATCCTGTTGGTGGCCATGATCACCTTCACATCTCCTCTAGAGTCAAAACCATCCAGCTGGTTGAGAAGCTCCAGCAAAGTCCTCTGGATCTCCCGTTCTCCTCCAGAGTTAGAGTCATATCTGTGCGTGAGAGAAACACACAGTGGATAGTCCGAGTAGAGAAACAGTCCTGGGTTGTGTTCATTAGGGCACACAACTGAGGAAGATCTAAAAAGTTTTACAATGGAAAATAAACACGTGTCCAGGTAGTCCCTCTCCGTTTCAGTCTGTTTCCTTCCACTTCCGTGCCTAGTGAACACAACTCTGGAGCCCTGGTGTTACCAGTGGATCCAACTGGAAGTATTTTAGTACCTTTTAGTGCCGATGGCATCTATCTCATCGATGAAGACGATGGATGGTGCGTGTTCCTCTGCCACCCTGAACAGCTCTCTGACCAGCTTGGGCCCGTCCCCCAGGTACTTCTGAATCAGCTCAGAGCCCACCACACGCAGGAACGTAGCTGACGTCTGGTTGGCCACCGCCTTGGCCAGCAGGGTCTTACCTAACACAGAGAGGCAAACAGAGACATCAGCAGAGACACACAAACAGGCTCACACCGTTCATTACGTCATAGGATTTCAATGTCTGTTTGCCTGTACATACTGCTCGTTGCTATGCATGTCTCAGGGATTATGTACGTTGTTTTGGTGCTTCTTGTTGTGTAAACAGTTTTGAACAACTTTGGAAATCATTTCCTCTTGAATAACCAGGAACATTTTTCTAAAACAACTTAGCGTGGAAGAACGTGAATGGTTAAATATTGATCTAACTCACCAGTGCCAGGTGCTCCATAGAGGATGACTCCTTTAGGAGGCTTGATGCCCATCTCCTCATAGTACTCAGGGTGGGTGAGAGGCAGCTCCACGGACTCCTACAGTACAACATCAACTGTTATTATGGCAGTCACCATGAAATGTATAGTGTTAACGAACATGGGGAGTATAGTATGTCCCTCCCCTCTCAAGCTGTTTATACTGGTTAGTTACAGGGTAAAGACATGGTTATTACCACTGGTAGTTACTGTGTTACAGCTTGTAGTGTTATAAAGTCTATGTAATGTAGTGTTATAGAGTGTGTTATGTAGGGTGATGCCCTCTGTTGTGCCTTGATCATGTGGATCTGGCTGTCCAGACCTCCTATGTCAGATAGTAGCTGTGTTATAAAGTCTATGTAATGTAGTGTTATAGAGTGTGTTATGTAGGGTGATGCCCTCTGTTGTGCCTTGATCATGTGGATCTGGCTGTCCAGACCTATGTCAGATAGCTGCTGTGTTGTAAAGGCTGTGATCTTGTACCTTGATCTCCTGGATCTGGCTGTCCAGACCTCCTATGTCAGCGTAGGTCTCCTGAGGGGCCTTCTCCACCTTCATCACCGTGACCAGGGGATCAGTGTCGTCCATCAGGACACCAATCACAGCATGGACCTAGAGAACAAACATGGAACACAGTCAATCAACGTCACTCACACATCATAACAGAAATACGTTTCCCCACACAATGGGGACTTTGGCTTAACACACTTATATTGTCAAAGATTAAAAACATATAACATCTCGGTTTACAATGCAATTAATTAATGTAAAAATTATTAACGACAACAACAAGCCAAATTCAGAGGCTTCATTCCTGACTATGGGTAGACAGTTCTCTTTACTTTGTGGTTTAGTACAGAGCAGATATAAACTCAGCAAAAAAAGAAACGTCCCTTTTTCAGGACCCTGTCTTTCAAAGATAATCTGTAAAAATCTAAATAACTTCACAGATCTTCACTGTAAAGGGTTTAAACACTGTTTCCCATGCTTATTGTAATGGGTTTAAACACTGTTTCCCATGCTTATTGTAATGGGTTTAAACACTGGTTTCCCATGCTTATTGTAATGGGTTTAAACACTGTTTCCCATGCTTATTGTAATGGGTTTAAACACTGTTTCCCATGCTTATTGTAATGGGTTTAAACACTGTTTCCCATGCTTATTGTAATGGGTTTAAACACTGTTTCCCATGCTTATTGTAATGGGTTTAAACACTGGTTTCCCATGCTTATTGTAATGGGTTTAAACACTGGTTTCCCATGCTTATTGTAATGGGTTTAAACACTGTTTCCCATGCTTATTGTAATGGGTTTAAACACTGTTTCCCATGCTTATTGTAATGGGTTTAAACACTGTTTCCCATGCTTATTGTAATGGGTTTAAACACTGTTTCCCATGCTTATTGTAAAGGGTTTAAACACGGTTTCCCATGCTTATTGTAATGGGTTTAAACACTGTTTCCCATGCTTATTGTAATGGGTGTAAACACTGTTTCCCATGCTTATTGTAATGGGTTTAAACACTGTTTCCCATGCTTGTTCAATGAACCATAAACAATTAATGAACATGCACCTGTGGAGCGGTCGTTAAGACACTAACAGCTTACAGACGGTAGGCAATTTAGGTCACAGTTATGAAAACTTAGGACACTAAAGAGGCGTTTCTACTGAGTCTGAAAAACACCAAAAGAAAGATGCCCAGGGTCCCTGCTCATCTGTGTGAATGTGCCTTAGGCATGCTGCAAGGAGGCATGAGGACTGCCGATGTGGCCATGGCAATAAATTGCAATGTCTGTACTGTGAGACGCCTAAGACAGCGCTACAGGGAGACAGGACGGACAGCTGATCGTCCTCGCAGTGGCAGACCACGTGTAACAACATCTGCACAGGATCGGTACATCTGAACATCACACCTGCGGGACAGGTACAGGATGTCAACAACAACTGCCCGAGTTATACCAGGAAAGCACAATCCCGCCATCAGTGCTCAGACTGTCTGCAATAGGCTGAGAGAGGCTGGACTGATTGCTTGTAGGCCTGTTGTAAGGCAGGTCCTCACCAGTCATCACCGGCAACAACGTCCCCTATGAGCACAAACCCACTGTCGCTGGACCAGACAGGACTGGCAAAAAGTGCTCTTCACTGACGAGTCGCGGTTTTGTCTCACCAGGGGTGATGGTCGGATTTGCGTTTATCGTCGAAGGAATGAGCGTTACACCGAGGCCTGTACTCTGGAGTGGGATCGACTTGGAGGTGGAGGGTCCGTCATGGTCTGGGGTGGTGTGTCACTGCCTCGTCAGACTGAGCTTGTTGTCATTGCAGGCAATCTCAACGCTGTGTGTTACAGGGAAGACATCCTTCTCCCTCATGTGATATCCTTCCTGCAGGCTCATCCTGATATGACTCTCCAGCATGACAATGTCACCAGCCATAATACTGCTTGTTCTGTGCATGATTTCCTGCAAGACAGGAATGTCAGCGTTCTGCCACGGCCAGCGAAGACCCCGGATCTCAATCCCATAGAGCACGTCTATGGGATTGAGGGCTAGGGCCATTCCCCCCTGAAATGTCCGGGAACTTGCAGGTGCCTTGGTGGAAGAGCAAGAAGCAAGAACTGGCAAATCTGGTGCAGTCCATGAGGATATGATGCACTGCAGTACTTAATGCAGCAAGTGGCCACACCAGATACTGACTGTTACTTTTGACCCCCCCTTTGTTCTAAGTTGTCATAAATGTGACCTTAATTGCCTACTGTCTGTAAGCTGTTAGTGTCTTAACGACCGTTCCACAGGTGCATGATCATGAATTGTTTATGGTTCATTGAACAAGCATGGGAAACTTCACAGATCTTCATTGTAAAGGGTTTAAACCTTTACAATGAAGATCTGTGAAGGTACTTGGATTTTTACGAACAGGGTCCTGAGAAAGGGACATTTCTTTTTTTGCTGATTTTATATGTCAGTACCTTGTGGTTGAGTGGTACAGAGCAGATATGTCAGTAGCTTGTGGTTGAGTGGTACAGAGCAGATATGTCAATACCTTGTGGTTGAGTGGTACAGAGCAAATATGTCAGTACCTTGTGGTTGAGTGGTACAGAGCAGATATGTCAGTACCTTGTGGTTGAGTGGTACAGAGCAGATATGTCAGTACCTTGTGGTTGAGTGGTACAGAGCAGATATGTCAGTAGCTTGTGGTTGAGTGGTACAGAGCAGATATGTCAGTACCTTGTGGTTGAGTGGTACAGAGCAGATATGTCAGTACCTTGTGGTTGAGTGGTACAGAGCAGATATGTCAGTACCTTGTGGTTGAGTGGTACAGAGCAGATATGTCAGTACCTTGTGGTTGAGTGGTACAGAGCAGATATGTCAGTACCTTGTGGTTGAGTGGTACAGAGCAGATATGTCAGTACCTTGTGGTTGAGTGGTACAGAGCAGATATGTCAGTACCTTGTGGTTGAGTGGTACAGAGCAGATATGTCAGTACCTTGTGGTTGAGTGGTACAGAGCAGATATGTCAGTACCTTGTGGTTGAGCGGTACAGAGCAGATATGTCAGTACCTTGTGGTTGAGTGGTACAGAGCAGATATGTCAGTACCTTGTGGTTGAGCGGTACAGAGCAGATATGTCAGTAGCTTGTGGTTGAGTGGTACAGAGCAGATATGTCAGTAGCTTGTGGTTGAGTGGTACAGAGCAGATATGTCAGTACCTTGTGGTTGAGTAGTACAGAGCAGCCGGGCTCCAGCAGGTCTTTGTCTACGAAGGAGAGGATGCTGACATAGTGCTCTGACCCTACTGACGTAGACACGATGGCATGGTTGTCATCAATGATCTCCTCCAGGTTCCCCACAGACATGGGTGTTCCCCTCAGGTCATCCACCTTGGACCTCTCCTCCTGCAGAACAGGAAATACATGCAAAACAACTTATGAGTTGAATTGACATAGCCTAAGGCATGTTTCTCAAGTAAATCAAGTGATTCATTATTATCCCGTGAAAAGGGAAATTAATTTAGCAATCAGACACGTGGTTGTCCCACCTAGCCATCTTAAGACGAATGCACTAACTAAGTGGCTCTGAATAAGAATGTGGGCTAAATTACAAAAAAATATATATTTTTAAGTCAAATGTCCCACAGAGTTTACTGTATCAGTACTGTTTCTCCTTTAGTGGTTTCATCTGATAAACTACAGTAATATAGTATTATATATACACATACATACATACAATATGGTATTACAAACTCTGCGGCCAGTTTATTACGTACACCCCTTTACCTCCAGAACATCCTGAATTCTTCGTTGCATGGAAATGTGGCTCAATTGGTATCAAGGGACCTAATGTGTGCCAGGTAAACATTCCCCAACACCATTTCACCACCGCTACCAGACTGTACTGTTGACACCAGGCAAGACGGGGCCATGGACTCATCCTGCTTACGCCAAATCTTGACTCTGCCATCAACAGGAACCAGGATTTGTCGGACCAGGTAATGCTTTTCTCTCCTAAATTCTAGTAAACTCTAGATACTGTCATGGATAAAAAAGCCCAGGAGGCCGTTTCTGAGATACTGAAAACGACGCGCCTGGCACCGACGATCACGCCACGCTCAGAGTCACTTAGGTCAATCATTTTGACCATTCTAACGTGCAATCAAACAATAACTGAATGCCTGGATGCCTGCACCATCCTGGATGGATGCGAACTAGCAAGCCCGGCCACGTGGCTCACTGTCTGTAGGAACTAACCATCTTCGTGAACAGGATGGTGTACCTAATAAAGTAATATATATCTGTAGTCAGTACCTCCTGTTTTTCCTCCAGCGGTTTCATCTGCTCCTGGTTCCTGATGAACTCCTCCTCCATCAGCAGGTAGTCTTTGATCCTCTCCTGCTTCAGCAGCTTCAGACGGCAGTGGGTGTGAGGGGTGACTGCATACGTCAGGGGGAAACACACATAGCATACGTCAGGGGTAGGCAACATGCGGCCCAGGGACCAAAACCGGCCCACAAGTGATTATTTTTGTCCACCCAAAGTTTCTGGGGAGGTGGTGGTGTTAGTTTTGGTCTAAAAAGACTGACATCACCAGGAATTCCTTAAAAAAAAGTGTTTAGGAAATCTGTTCCCAAGTATTCCCACGAATAAAAATATGTGTTATGGCCCCCGCGGCTGAATCTAGTTGCCTACCCTTGCCATACATTATGAATATTGTTTCTCTTGACAAGCGAGTGAGTAAGAAATTACAAAGCTAGAGTTGGGAATGACATACAGAAAAACATGTAAAACACCAAGCTAGATATTGAGTTCATAGGTTATTTATAAAGATAACCATTTCCCTAAGTGAGGGGACATTAGTTACGCTACCTAAAGGTAGCTTGCTGGCCGCATCTGGTCCCTTGCTCTTCTTCTTCCTCTTCCCAACTCTGGTGGGGATGGGAGGCTCATACTTCTTCTTCTTGTCCTGTTGGCATATGATATGGTGACATGTTTTGTGGCAGTAGAATAATGCAGGTTAACACAGAAATCTGAAAGATCCAGCTGGTAGCTATAGAGATGGCGTTGTCAGAGGCTCTGATTGTTGCCATGTCATGCTCACCTTGTCATCCTTCTTGCCTCCACCAGGTCCATGGCCCCCACTTTGGCTTTGACCCTGAAATCATAAATACACACATTAGCTACATATCCTGGAGGTAGAATCAATCAATCGAGGCACCTTGAATCGAGCTTATTGTTGGTAACGTTAAACTTTATTAGCTAGCTGACATCTTTAGTTTCTTTAAGTTGGCCAGCTTTAGTTTATTTAAGTGCGATTCGTAATCGCCGCTATGAATTTCCTGATCGGGGAATCAACATGCTAGCTAGTTAGCTACCTGCAAACTGAACGCTGTAACGTTATTCAACTTAAGAGTTAACAGCTAGCTAACGTTAGCCAGCTAGCTAAGGTAGCTGACAATAATTAGGCTTTTATACCACGAAGGCGTTTAATTTTTTTTTAACAAATACATAAAATCGTGTTTTATGTATAAATTAAAAAGCTACATATTTAATATTAAGCTACAAAATCCGGTAAATCCTTGTAATATCTTATCAAAACATGAGCCAGAAAGAAATCTGCTTGCTCACTCACCATTGTTGCGTGTCGCTCTAAATTTACGTCACTACGGTGAATAAGGCATCTGGCATGAAAACTTTACGAGGCTTCGTTGATCTTCTTCTTCGATGGGGTATAAAGGGAGTTGGCATCCAATTTTAATGGTGCATTACCGCTACCAGCTGGGCGGGGTATTGAATAAGAAACATTGCAGGAAAGGGGGAAAACGATATCATACAAAATTAAGCACACCAACTAAGAAAACCCACTTCTTCAAATCACAGTCCACTCCAAAATACATCCCTACACAGGCTCAGAGGTCTGTGATGACGGAACATTCACTAACAGGATTTCTTGCACGGCCTCGGCTGTGAAATCACAAAGACCCCAAAACGTTCAGCGGCATTCACAATGATTCAAATTGTCTTACACTTCTTCTCCACTTGTGCCGTACATTTTATGACCACTGTAATAACAATTACGAAGTCCACCTTTTAACATGTAGCATTTCACTATCCCTCAGTTGATGAGGCTTTCTTTGATCCAATGGCAACCACCTTCTTCTTCTTCCTTCGTCTTGGTTTGCGCTGTGCAGTTTATAACCAATGCAAAAAAACGATACTAAGTCCACCTTTTTGTCAGGATGTCAGGATCCCGTTGGCGAGTAGCATTTACTGCTTTCTTTAATCCATCTACTATGGTTTCTTCAACGTTACTCCCTTCTTCCACTCTGGATAGGAGACTCACATAACCCAAATATACAGTACGAGTCAAACGTTTGGACACACCTACTCATTGAAGGGTTTTTATTAATTTAAAAAATATATATTTTATACCTTGTAGAATAATAGTGAAGACATAAAAACTATGAAATAACACATATGGAATCATGTAGTAGCCAAAAAAAGTGTTAAACAAATCAAAATATATGTTATATTTGAGATTCTTCAAAGTAGCCACCCTTTGCCTTGATGACAGCTTTACACACTCTTGGCATTCTCTCAACCAGCTTCATGAGTTAGTCAGTCACCTGGAATGTATTTAAATTAACAGGTGTGCCTTGTTAATTAAAAGTTAATGCATTTCATTCCCCAACAAGCTGGTTGATGTGGCTCTGGATCGGCACCACGTCCCAGGCAAGATCAGAGATCTCATACTGGACTAATAAAAACAGTTTCAGTTTGAGAGTCACATTTGGATCCACAACATCGGAATGGCACAGGCTTGAGAAAGGAATCATCCCGGGCTGCATCATTTCAGTGAAACTGTTCGCCCTTGCCATATCAGCTGAGGTGGTCTGGCATGTGACACCCTCCTATCAGTGCCTTCATGGACGACTTGACTTCGACAATAACATCTGTCCCAGGGAGTAGGTGGATTCAGATGCGGTTGGAGAAGCTTGTCGACCTGGGCACGGATGAGCTTAAAGCCAGCGAAGTCTAGATCCCTGGTGCTGAAGATGGGGAAAACAGTGGACAAGTTCCACTTCATCATTCAAGACACACAGATCCCATCCGTCACAGAGAAACTGGTAAAGAGTCTGGCCAAGCTGTTTCACAGCAGCCTGAGGGATACATCATCCATCAAGACATCCAACCAGGAGCTAGAAGAGTGGTTGGCTGCAGTGGACAAGTCAGGTTTACCTTGCAAGCTCAAGACCTGGATATACCAACATGGTGTCCTGCTACGAAACCTTTGAGAGAAGAGTCAGCAGCTACCTCTGCAAATGCCTGAGATTACCGTGAAGCCTGAGCAGCATCGCCCTGCACAGTCAGAAGAACAACTGAAGCTACACATCAGGAGCCTGAATGAGGAATTCATGTTGACCCGTACAAGGGAGGTGCTGCAATACAGGGAGACAAGACGAAAGTCTCCTAGGCTGGTATAGAAGTGAGGACAGGAAATGGAGTGCTCAGAATGAAAGGGAGCAGGCTAAGTCACGGCTATGGCACAGCGGCTATGGCCTTGGTAGCATTACAACAGCCTGCTACGACAAGGCCCAAAGGAAAGACAGGTGGAAGCTGGTGCAGGAGGAAGTGTGAGCAGCAGTCAAGGACGGAGTCAGCAGGAACGTTGGTAGTAACCAATATTTCAACAGCCAAGCTGTCTTCATCAGGGTGTAGTCCATGTCCTACTAAGCCCATCTAACCTGTTCTGCTGGGGTAAGGCTGATTCACCATCTGCTGTGCCTAAAGAGAGGAACCCTTGAGTACATCCTCAGCTGCTGCTCAAAAGCCATAGGCGAGGGTCGCAACTGCTGGCGCAACGACCTGGTGCTTAAAGCCATAGGCGAGGGTCGCAACTGCTGGTGCAACGACCTGGTGCTTAAAGCCATAGCAGTGGGATCAGCCATTGAAAGGGGATCAGCCACTGAAAGGGCCTTCAACCAGCGAAGCAGGTTATCGCATTCGTCAGAGCTGGAAAAAAGCCAACACCAGTTCGACAGGTCTTCTCGCAACAGCTCAAGACGAGGAGCTGAATGTCAACCTGGGAAGGCAACTTAAGTTTCCAGACATCAGACGTCACAGCAATGACACATAAGCCAGACATAAGTCCTGCTTTCCAAAACCTCCATGACTAGGGCTGTGGCGGTCATGACATTGTCTCAGCTGCTGATTGTCAAGCAAATAACTGCCGGTCTCATGGGTAATTGACCGTTAATTAACATGAACATGTTTAACATCTCCTGTCTTCCACACACAGCCTACAAGCCACTGATGCAGACCTTTGGAACATCTACATTGTAAAAAGTCTAATAAATCCATTTAATATAGCCTTCACCATCACAATAAATCCATTATTTATTTTAGACACGTCTAAAGAAGCATGACATGAAGAAAATGCAGTCTATTTCAGAAGAACAGAATAGCATACTCTGAGTTGTCCTTATGTTAGGTCCTGATCTGGCTCTGCCAAATGGCTGTGGGCTACACTAGTTCATTTAGCAGACAAGATTTGGTTAGAATTCCATGACATTATTTCATATTATGAAGTCATCTCATCTCCAAAGTAGGCTACAAGTGAAGACAGACACATCAGGGATGCAACTGCGCATGTCTTTCTTACTGAATTTCAAGGCCCAAATTGAAATACTAGAACTGTCCTTACTTTTCGTCGACTAACAAGAATAGTCCTAACTAATAGCAAAAGCACTAGCCTATGTCAATCTACTATCCCCCATAGTACAAAAGTTAACCTATTTTATTGGTCAACTTGTCCTTCTGTGCGAGAAATAAATATTCCAAACATACTCTGGGACAGTTGTGGGATGCGAAAGATCCCAAATTATGACAACCACTTGCATCAACATTTTTTTTTAAAGAAATGAGACAGATCAGAATGTTTCGCTTAAAATGTTGATAAACTATTGGGCTATTTCTTCACATTATGAGCGCAGCAATGCGCACACGGCAGTAGGCTATAAGCGCGAATGTTCAAAAATGCAATCAATTAGCAGAAAAACACCATTTTAAAAAGTGACCGCAAATGC
Source organism: Oncorhynchus mykiss (assembly GCF_013265735.2). NCBI lineage: Eukaryota > Metazoa > Chordata > Actinopteri > Salmoniformes > Salmonidae > Oncorhynchus > Oncorhynchus mykiss. The sequence goes on from NC_048568.1 coordinate 35,899,068, forward strand.
TATTAGGCATGTAGTGTTTTATTATAAAGGTGCATTTTTATGGTGAACATTATCTTCCCCAAACTTGAAACTCAAATGCCGCCTATGTGTACCAGTTAGGCTCTACACCAGTTGCAAAGCGAATTAATGTGCTTCATTTGAAGAAGTTATTTGGCCACTTCACTTGTGATACAATCTTATCAAAATATATAGGCCTATGGGCTAGGCTACATGAGGTGTGCCACTATGATTTGAAAAAGTCGCAAAAAAAGCAAATGGAGGATGCTATTCCCGGGGTTCATTTTCATGCCAGACAGGTAGGCTCTACTCCTGTTGTAAAGTGAAGCAATGTGCTTGATATTAGGAAAGTTGAGAAATAAATATAGTAGGCCCAGCCTATAGAAAGCTGATGGGATCCTCATCTTTTTAATAGTGGCCATCAAAACTCTGTTTTCTCACGCAATTGCATAGCCTATAGAAATGTTGCGCAAACATGAGCTCATGGGCTTTCATTAAGTGTTTGATTAGATGTTCAAGTGCATTTGCATTGATGTCAGAGTGATTAGAGGGACAATAGAGTGCTGAGTATCAGGCATTTAGCAAGTTTGGTAGGCTACTAATGACCAGCAGCAGCATCAGAGCGCAGTTTTGGAGAATGTTAGTTATTGTGACCAAGTGGTCACGTGGAATTTGCCTGCAGTCATGACTTGTGACCGCCGGTGTGGCGGTACCGTAATAGCCCTAGTCATGACACACATTAACACACCATCATCCCAGACACCCTAGACCCACTCGAATTTGCATACCTCCCCAACAGATCCACAGATGGATCTGCACTTCACACTGTCCTCACCCAACAGGACAAGAAGGGAAATAACTATGTGAGAATGCTGTCCATAGACTACAGCTCAGCGTTCAACACCATAGACCCCGCCGAGCTCATCACCAAGCTTGGCATCCGGGGGCTTAACCCCTACCTCTGTAACTGGATCCTGGACTTCCTGACGGGCTGCACCCAGGTGGTAAGGGTAGGCAGCAACACCTCCCCCACACTGAATCTCACCACGGGGGCCCCTCAGGGGTGTGTGCTTAGTCCCCTTAGTACTCTCTGTTCCCCTACGACTGCATGGCCACGCACGACTCCAGCACCATCATCAAAATTTGTTAGAGCTTGAGGTAGTCACCTCACACAAGTGTTTGGGAGTATGGCTAGACGGTACATTGTTCTTCTCTCAGCACATATCAAAGCTGCAGGCTAAAGTTAAATCTAGACATGGTTTCCTCTGACGTAATCACTCCTCTTTCACCCCAGCTGACAAACTAACCCTGATTCAGAAGACCATCATACCCATGCTAGATTACAGAGACGTAATTTATAGATCGGCAGGTAAGGGTGTTCTCGAGCGACTAGATATTCTTTACCATCCGGCCATCAGATTTGCCACCATTGTTCCTTATAGGACACATCACTGCACTCCATACTCCTCTGTAAACTGGTCATCTCTGTATACCGGTCGCAAGGCCCACTGGTTGTTGCTTATTTATAAAACTATCTTCGGCCTCACTCCCCCTTATCTGAAATATCTGCTGAAGCCCTCAACCTCCACATACAACACCCGTTCTGCCAGTCACATTCTATTAAAGGTCCCCAAAGCACACACATCCCTGGGTTGCTTGTCTTTTCAGTTCGCTGCAGCTAGTGACTGGAATGAGCTGCAACAAACACTCAAACGGACAGTTTTATCTCAATCTCTTCATTCAAAGACTCAATCATGGACACTCTTACTGACAGTTGTGGCTGCTTTGCTCGATGTATTGTTGTCTCTACCTTCTTGCCCTTATTGCTGTTGTCTGTGCCCAACAATATTTGTACCTTGTTTTGTGCTGCTACTATGTTGTGCTGCTGCAGTGTTGTGTTGCTACCATGTTGTTGTCATGTTGTGTTGCTACCATGCTGTGTTGTCATGTGTTGCTGCCATGCTGTTGTTGTCTTAGGTCTCTCTTTATGTAGTGTTGTGTCCTAGATTTCTATTCAATTTATTTTTATTTTTATTTTCAATCCCAGCCCAGTACTTCACTGGGGCCAAGCTCCCTGCCATCCAGGACCTCTATATCAGGCAGTGTGAAAGGAAGGCTCGAAAAAAAAAATGGCCAAAGACTCCAGCCACCCAAGCCATAGACTGTTCACTCTGCTACTGTCCGGCAAACCGTACTGGAGCATCTGCTCTCAGACCAACAGGCTCCCGAGACAGCTTTTACCCACAAGCCATGAGACTGCTAAATAGCCAGACTGCTAAATAGTCAGTTAATGGTACCCAAAGTTAAGTTTTAAGTTGAAGTTTAATATATTTGCTCCAAAGAAAACAAGTGATCGACAACAATACAGATAAAAAAGTTTTAAAAAAACACAGTACAACAAAACATTTTAAAGTACAAAAGTACGAAAAATAAAAAAGGTTTGTTAAAATGATAACAAAACTACTAATTGTAAATATATCAATTAATTGATCACTAATCACAAAAAAAAAACGATTTATATTTGTGTTTGCACGTGTGTATGTGAGTGTGTGAGAGTTAGGCTATATGGAGGAGATTACTGAGTAGTTTGGTTCATCAGTCTTGTTGTTGGAAAATTACAGAAAATGATGTCATGGATTTAGAAGCTTCTGTCAAATGATGCAATTGAGTCAATTGGAGGTGTACCTGTGGATGTATTTCAAGGCTTACCTTCAAACTCGGGGCCTCTTTGCTTGACATCATAGGAATATCAAAAGCAATCAGCCAAAACCTCAGAAAACAATTGTAGACCTCCACAAGTCTGGTTCATCCTTGAGAGCAATTTCCAAACGCTTGTAGGTACCACGTTCATCTGTACCAACAATAGTACGCAAGTATAAACACCATGGGACCACGCAGCCGTCATAACGCTCAGGAAGGAGACGCGTTCTGTCTCCTAGAGATGAAAGTACTTTGGTGTGAAAAGTGCAAATCATTCCCAGAACAACAGCAAAGGACCTTGTGAAGATGCTGGAGGAAACAGTAAAACGAGTCCTATATCGACATAACCTGAAAGGCCGCTCAGCAAGGAAGAAGCCACTGCTCCAAAACCGCCATAAAACAGCCATACTACGGTTTGCAACTGTACATGAGGACAAAGATCGTACTTTTTGGAGAAATGTCCTCTTAAAATAGAACTGTTTGACCATAGTGACCATCGTTATGTTTGGAGGAAAAAGGGGGGGGGGGGGCTTATTCTGACATTTCACATTCCTAAAATAAAGTGGTGATCCTAACTGACCTAAGACAGGGAATTCCTACTAGGATTACATGTCAGGATTTGTGAAAAACTGAATTTAAATGTATTTGGCTAAGGTGTATGTAAACTTCTGACTTCAACTGTATGTAAATGGCTGTCTTGCAGTTTGAAGTGTGCCTGAGAAATCTGCCCATTTCTACCCCTCACACAATTTGTGGAACCTTTCACGGGCCCACAAGTACCAGGGTAGTGTACGCTTGCAGCTCCCGGCGATAGGTCCAGACCTCCCACAGCAGGCATAGCCACGCCAGATCCAGAGAGAGGGAAAGGAGCCAAACTTGACAACAAAGCCACTGACAATCCTAAAGCCCATAGTCATGCCATTCATCCGCCGCCATCACCTCATGTTTCAGCATGATAATGCACGGCCCAATGTCTCAAGGATCTGTACACAATTACCAGAAGCTGAAATTGTCCCAGTTCTTCCATGGCCTGCATACTCACCAGACATGTCACCCACTGAGCATGTTTGGGATGCTTTAGATTGACGTTTACATCAGCGTGTTCCAGCTCCCGCCAAAATCCAGCAACTTCGCACAGCTTTTGAAGAGAAGTGGGACAAAATTCCAAAGTCCAAAATCAACAGCCGGATCAACTCTATGTGAAGGAGATGTGTCACGCTGCATAAGGCAAATGGTGGTCACACCAGATACTGACTGGTTTTCTGATCCACGCCCCTACCTTTAAAAAATTGTAAGTATCTGTAACAAACATATGCATATGTGTATTCCCAGTCATGTGAAATCCATAAATTAAGGCCTAATAAATCAATTTCAGTTGATTGATTGCCTTATATGAAATTAACTCAGTAAAATCTTTGACATTTTGCATTGATCCTTTTATATTTTTGTTCAGTGTTAAACAGGCTCAGAATGTCAACCCCTTTTCACTCTCTTGTTCCAGGGATTTTTTCTATAACCACATGACCTGAAAAGGAAGTAAAATTCAGGACCATCCAGCTTGTTCAGGACATCTTTATTGGTTGTAGCAGGGAAACGAACCTGGGTTGCTGGAGTGAAAGGTCAACACCCTACAGATCATGCCAATAGGGTTCCCCCCACTTGATTAATTGTAACTTTGCTTATACAGCAATGAGCGCTACACTGCCCCCTCTCAATGGGAAGGCATTTCCCCGTACATCGACTACTCATCCCCCTTACACACCATCTCACTTCTGACACCAATGTAGCAAACGGTGGGGCAGGGAAGCAAAGCCGGGTTGCTGGTGTGAAAGACTAATGCTTTACGTATCGCGCCAAAAGGGTTAACCCATTTAAATGTAACGTAGCTCATATAGCGAGCACTGCTACATGTGTTTCTCTAGTGTGGTGGCAGTGGGGTTGTGCTGGGCATAAAGAGAATTGTGACTGGGTAGATGCAAAGACCCATCAACCGCTAGGAACTTCACAAAGAACCGCTAGCTAGCTCTCTCTCTCTCTCTCTCTCTCTCTCAATTCAATTCAATTCAAGGGGCTTTATTGGCATGGGAAACATGTGTTAACATTGCCAAAGCAAGTGAGGTAGATAATATACAAAAGTGAAATAAACAATAAAAATTGACAGTAAACATACAGAAGTTTCAAAACAATAAAGACATTACAAATGTCATATTACGTATATATATAGTGTTGTAATGATGTACAAATGGTTAAGGATACACAAGGGAAAATAAATAAGCATAAATATGGGTTGTATTTACAATGGTGTTTGTTCTTCACTGGTTGCCCTTTTCGTGTGGCAACAGGTCACAAATCTTGCTGCTGTGATGGCACACTGTGGAATTTCACCCAGTAGATATGGGAGTTTATCAAAATTGGGTTTGTTTTCGAATTCTTTGTGGATCTGTGTAATCTGAGGGAAATATGTGTCTCTAATATGGTCATACATTGGAAAGGAGGTTAGGAAGTGCAGCTCAGTTTCCACCTCATTTTGTGGGCAGTGTGCACATAGCCTGTCTTCTCTTGAGAGCCATGTCTGCCTACGGCGGCCTTTCTCAATAGCAAGGCTATGCTCACTGAGTCTGTACATAGTCAAAGTTTGGGTCAGTCACAGTGGTCAGGTATTCTGCCACTGTGTACTCTCTGTTTAGGGCCAAATAGCATTCTAGTTTGCTCTGTTTTTTTGTTTATTCTTTCCAATGTGTCAAGTAATTATCTTTTTGTTTTCTCATGATTTGATTGGGTCTAATTGTGCTGCTGTCCTGGGGCTCTGTGGGGTGTGTTTGTGAACAGAGCCCCAGGACCAGCTTGCTTAGGGGACTCTTCTCCAGGTTCATCTCTCGGTAGGTGATGGCTTTGTTAATGAAAGTTTAGGAATCACTTCCTTTTAGGTGGTTGTAGAATTTAATGGCTCTTTTCTGGATTTTGATAATTAGTGGGTATCGGCCTAATTCTGCTCTGCATGCATTATTTGGTGTTCTACGTTGTACACGGGGATATTTTTTCAGAATTATGCATGCAGAGTCTCAATTTGGTGTTTGTCCCATTTTGTGAGATCTTGGTTGGTGAGCAGACCCCAAAGGGCAATGGGCTCTATAACCGATTCAAGTATTTTTAGCCAGATCCTAATTGGTATGTTGAATTTATGTTCCTTTTGATGGCATCTCTCCCTCTCTCTCTCAATTCAATTGACATGGCAAGTTCATTATTACTTACATTGTCAAAGTATACATATATAAAACAATTAAATATACATATATAAATAAATGGTGGGACCAACAGCAATAATAATAGTAGTTGTGGACATGGGATTACCATTAACAACAACTACAACAACAATATTAATCAGAACAACAATACATTAAAGCAGTGGTAGTAGACCAGTGTCAACATGACTGAGAAGACACATGACATGGTATGAAAGGCAAAACACAAGACAAAAATCGACATTACATTGCACTTTTCACTGGCTGTCAGGTTGTGGCAGGAGGACACATATTTGGCTGCCAAAACTGCACATTTAGGCTTTTCACCCAATAAATGTTTGGTCAGATAGTCTGCCACCATGTACTGTCTGTTTAGAGACAAATAGCATTGAAGTTTACTTTGATGTTTTTGTGGTGTCTTTCCAATAGGTGATATATTTTTACTTTTGTTTTGTGATGATTTGGTTGGGCCAGATTTTCTGAGTGCTGTCCTGAGGCTCTATGGGGTTGCTTTGGGTTGGTGAACTGAGCCTCAGAACCACCGGCTGGGGTTCTGAGGTTCTCTGGTTTCATCTCTTGACATTGTAGAGCTGTGTGATGGAATGTTTTGGGGTCACTTGTTTTTAGATGGTTGAAAGTCATACGTCCTCTGATACACAACCCAACCAAGCCGCACTGCTTCTTAACACAGCGCGCATCCAACCCGGATGCCAGCCGCACCAATGTGTCGGAGGAAAAACAGTGCACCTGGCAACCTTGGTTAGTGTGCACTGCGCCCAGCCCGCCACAGGAGTCGCTGGTGCACGATGAGACAAGGACATCCCTACCGGCCAAACCCTCCCTAACCCGGACGGCGCTAGGCCAATTGTGGGTCGCCCCATGGACCTCCCAGTCACAACAAAGCCTAGGCGCGAACCAAGAGTCTCTGGTGGCACAGCTGGCACAGCAGTACAGCGCCCTTAACCACTGCGCCACCCGGGAGGACTTGGTTCTGTGTTTTTGATTAGATATATTTCTCAATGACTTTCTTAGATTTTTGCAATCATTATCAAACCATTTTTAATTTTCTGTTATTTCTGGTTTGCTCTTATGCTTCTTTAGATTAGCCAAGGAGGTTAATTTGTCAAATATAAAGTTTATGTTCCAAACTGCCAAATTTACACCTTCATTGCTGTAGGAGAATTTTATGGCTAAAAAGTTGTCCAGGAGAGATTGTATTTTTTTGGCTACTAATTGCTTTTTGGTAGATGCCTGTACTGTTTGCACTCCATCTATAGGCCTGTTTAGTACCATGTAATTATTTGGCCGTGATGCTTCATGGTTGGGTTCCGCTCTTCTCAAATACACTGATTTTACTGTGGTCTCTGAGAGAGGTGTTAGTTGGCTGACTGTGAAGGCTCTGAGAGAGGTGTTAGTTGGCTGACTGTGAAGGCTCTGAGAGTGGTGTTAGTTGGCTGACTGTGAAGGCTCTGAGAGACTCTGGGTTTAGGTCGGTGAGGAAGTAGTCTACAGTGCTGCTGCCAAGGGATGAGCTGTAGGTGTACAGACCCAGTGTTCGACAGAGCTTCACGAGCTGAACTCCGTTTTTGTTTGTCACTTTGTCATTGTTGTTTCTGGGGGGAGGGGGGTGTATGTGGGATGTGAAAGGTTGTTGCTTCCTGGTAGGTGTTTATCCCCATGACTGTTAGTGTCTAGTTCTTCTGCTGTTCTACCATTCAGGTCTCCACAGACCAGTATGTTGCCTTGGGCCTGAAAGTGACTAATTTCCCCCTCTAGAATGGAGAAAATCTCTTCATTGAAGTAGGGTCTCTGAGGGGGGAATGTATGTGGCACAGAGGAAGACATATTTATCTGTCAAGATAGCCTCCTTGTTGATTTTTAACCAGATAATGAATTCTCCTGTTTTGATCAATTCGATTGAATTAATTAGTTCAGGTTTATACCGTATTAGCCTTCCCCCTGAGTCTCTGCCCTGTCTGATTCCTTTTAATTTAGTGGTCGGTAGGATTATCTCCCTATAAGCTAGTGGACAGCGAGTGGAAACATCACCTCTGCGCCATGTTTCCTGTAGTACTACAATATCAACATCAATTTCTTTCAGGAAGTCTGGGTTTCTGCTCTTTAGCCCAAAAGCAGAGGACTGCAAACCTTGCAAATTCCAACATGCAACGTAAAAAGATTATAACTCTTTTTCCCAGTACCTTCAAAATTAGACAAATACTCACAATCCAACAACAACTATTAAAATAGTTTTTTTCAATTAAAGGAAACTTTTATTATGCAAATGTGATTTGTTTATCATTTATGATCGCATTAGTGTCATGCCATGTAGTGTGAGGATGGTAGAGTTCTTGTGCTCATCTTACCATGACCCTCGGCCTATCACATGTGAGCATAGTAGACTCAGCATTTGTCTAATGTCACTCATTTGGTTGGTGGGGGCTGGGCCAGTCGCTCCTCTCACAAACTGTGCGTAGCTCTGCCTGCTGGGCTGTGGCTCCTCCAAGTGTGGGCCTGCGGTGGGGGGCAGGGGGGTGGAAAGCCTCGTCTGGGTGGCTCTGAAACTGGGCTGGGGTGGTCTAAGCTGCCCTGGCTGTGGTGGGCATTGAGGTTGGTGGTGCTGTGGTCGTGGCTGGGGGTTCCAGGGTGCTGGTCCGGGGTGTTGTCTCTGTGATCTTGGCGGGGTGGTGATTGCTCCGCTGTTCCTGGGTGGAGAGGTCGGACTGCGGTTTAAAGCGACGTCCTTGAGAGTCTTGGCAAAGATGGGGACTGTCTCCCTGTACAGGTGAACATGGTCATAGAGACGGTCCAGATGGAGGATGGGGACTGTCTCCCTGTACAGGTGAACATGGTCATAGACACGGTCCAGATCGAGGGTGGGGACTGTCTCCCTGTACAGGTGAACATGGTCATAGAGACAGTCCAGATGGAGGATGGGGACTGTCTCCCTGTACAGGTGAACATGGTCATAGAGACGGTCCAGATCGAGGGTGGGGACTGTCTCCCTGTACAGGTGAACATGGTCATAGAGACAGTCCAGATCAAGGATGGGGACTGTCTCCCTGTACAGGTGAACATGGTCATAGAGACAGTCCAGATCGAGGATGGGGACTGTCTCCCTGTACAGGTGAACATGGTCATAGAGACGGTCCAGAACGAGGGTGGGGACTGTCTCCCTGTACAGGTGAACATGGTCATAGAGACGGTCCAGATCGAGGGTGGGGACTGTCTCCCTGTACAGGTGAACATGGTCATAGAGACGGTCCAGATCGAGGGTGGGGACTGTCTCCCTGTACAGGTGAACATGGTCATAGAGACGGTCCAGATCGAGGGTGGGGACTGTCTCCCTGTACAGGTGAACATGGTCATAGAGACAGTCCAGATCGAGGGTGGGGACTGTCTCCCTGTACAGGTGAACATGGTCATAGAGACGGTCCAGATCGAGGGTGGGGACTGTCTCCCTGTACAGGTGAACATGGTCATAGAGACAGTCCAGATCGAGGGTGGGGACTGTCTCCCTGTACAGGTGAACATGGTCATAGAGACAGTCCAGCTCGAGGGTGGGGACTGTCTCCCTGTACAGGTGAACATGGTCATAGAGACGGTCCAGATCGAGGGTGGGGACTGTCTACCTGTACAGGTGAACATGGTCATAGAGACGGTCCAGATCGAGGGTGGGGACTGTCTCCCTGTACAGGTGAACATGGTCATAGAGACGGTCCAGATCGAGGATGGGGACTGTCTCCCTGTACAGGTGAACATGGTCATAGAGACAGTCCAGATCGAGGGTGGGGACTGTCTCCCTGTACAGGTGAACATGGTCATAGAGACGGTCCAGATCGAGGATGGGGACTGTCTCCCTGTACAGGTGAACATGGTCATAGAGACAGTCCAGATCGAGGGTGGGGACTGTCTCCCTGTACAGGTGAACATGGTCATAGAGACGGTCCAGAACGAGGGTGGGGACTGTCTCCCTGTACAGGTGAACATGGTCATAGAGACGGTCCAGATCGAGGGTGGGGACTGTCTCCCTGTACAGGTGAACATGGTCATAGAGACGGTCCAGATCGAGGGTGGGGACTGTCTCCCTGTACAGGTGAACATGGTCATAGAGACGGTCCAGATCGAGGGTGGGGACTGTCTCCCTGTACAGGTGAACATGGTCATAGAGACAGTCCAGATCGAGGGTGGGGACTGTCTCCCTGTACAGGTGAACATGGTCATAGAGACGGTCCAGATCGAGGGTGGGGACTGTCTCCCTGTACAGGTGAACATGGTCATAGAGACAGTCCAGATCGAGGGTGGGGACTGTCTCCCTGTACAGGTGAACATGGTCATAGAGACAGTCCAGCTCGAGGGTGGGGACTGTCTCCCTGTACAGGTGAACATGGTCATAGAGACGGTCCAGATCGAGGGTGGGGACTGTCTACCTGTACAGGTGAACATGGTCATAGAGACGGTCCAGATCGAGGGTGGGGACTGTCTCCCTGTACAGGTGAACATGGTCATAGAGACGGTCCAGATCGAGGATGGGGACTGTCTCCCTGTACAGGTGAACATGGTCATAGAGACAGTCCAGATCGAGGGTGGGGACTGTCTCCCTGTACAGGTGAACATGGTCATAGAGACGGTCCAGATCGAGGATGGGGACTGTCTCCCTGTACAGGTGAACATGGTCATAGAGACGGTCCAGATCGAGGATGGGGACTGTCTCCCTGTACAGGTGAACATGGTCATAGAGACAGTCCAGATCGAGGGTGGGGACTGTCTCCCTGTACAGGTGAACATGGTCATAGAGACGGTCCAGATCGAGGATGGGGACTGTCTCCCTGTACAGGTGAACATGGTCATAGAGACAGTCCAGATCGAGGATGGGGACTGTCTCCCTGTACAGGTGAACATGGTCATGGAGACGGTCCAGATCGAGGATGGGGACTGTCTCCCTGTACAGGTGAACATGGTCATAGAGACGGTCCAGATCAAGGATGGGGACTGTCTCCCTGTACAGGTGAACATGGTCATAGAGACGGTCCAGATCGAGGATGGGGACTGTCTCCCTGTACAGGTGAACATGGTCATAGAGACAGTCCAGATGGTTGGCCAGGTGTATATTGGGTCGCAGGTCACAGTCCCGGGAGACCATGGAAACTGCCTCAGTAACCGTAACCAATATATTCCAGCACTAGCTACAGTTGGTCCTGATCCAGATGTGGGTGAATGTGTCTCACACACACACTAACACACCCCGCATGAACCAGCATGCATCAGTTGTGTCTTCAAATCTTTGAAACGGAACGGAGTGGAGTGGCTGACAGAGGTACACTACATGGCCAAAAGTACGTGGTCACCTGTTAGTCGAACATTTCATTCCAAAATCATGTGCACTAATATGAAGTTGGTCCACTTTTGCAGCTATGACAGCCTCTTCCCTTCTGGGAAGGCTTTCCACTAGATGTTGGAACATTGCTGCGGGGACTTGCTTCCATTCAGCCACAAGAGTTTATTAACATTTGGTGTATTACATTTGGGATGAATTGGAACGCCGACTGCGAGCCAGGCCTAATCGCCCAACATCAGTGCCAGACCTAACTAATACTTATTTTCCACCATAATTTGCAAATAAATTCATAAAAAATCCTACAATGTGATTTTCTGGATTTTTTTTCTCATTTTGCCTGTCATAATTGAAGTGTACCTATGATGAAAATTACAGGCCTCTCTCATCTTTTTAAGTGGGAGAACTTGCACAATTGGTGGCTGACTAAATACTTTTTTGCCCCACTGTACGTCTGTCGGACTGCCAGATGGTGAAGCGTGATTCGTCACTCCAGAGAACATGTTTCCACTGCTCCAATGGGGGTGAGCTTTACACCACTCCAGTGAACGCTTGGCATTGTGCATGGTGAGCTTATGTTTGTGTGCGGCTGCTCTGCCATTCATTAAGCTCCGACGGACAGTTCTTGTGCTGACGTTGCTTCCAGAGGCAGTTTGGAACTCGGTAGTGAGTGTTGCGACTGAGGACAGATGATTTTTCAGCACTCGGCGGTCTTGTTCTGTGAGCTTGTGTGGTCTACCTCTTCGCGGCTGAGCTGTTGTTGCTCCCAGATGTTTCTACTTCGAAAATAACAGCACTTACAGTTGACCGGGGCAGCTCTAGCAGGGCAGACATTTGACGAACTGACTTGTTGGAAAGGTGGCATCCTATGGCGGTGCCACATTGAATGTCACTGAGCTCTTCAGTAAGACCAGTATGCTGCCAATGTTTGTCTATGGAGATTGCATGGCTGTGTGCTTGATTTTATATACCTGTCAGCAACTGGTGTGGCTGATATAGCCAAATCCACTAACTTGAAAGGGTATCCACATACGTTTGGCCATGTAGTGTATCTAATGGGACTTTGTCTCCATATAGGTAGTACTTCAGGTCAAATATTCTCCTGGATCTCTAGTTATGACACAATGCCCTCGTCTTTCATTCACTCCCTCAGCTCTCAGCTCTTCAGTGTCTTACACTGCTATGCTGCTCTGTCATTGCTCATCCATATATTTATATAGTCTTATTCCATTCCTTTAATTAGATGTGTGTGTATTAGGTTATTGTTGTGGAATTTTTAGATATTGCTGCATTGTCGGAACTAGAAGCAAAAGCATTTCGCTACACTCGCATCAACGTCTGCTAACCATTTGATTTGATATATAAGTCCCATGCCAAATATGTGATATATATTCTGACTTAATGAGATCTGATCAGGCTGTAGTCCATGAGGTCAATTATTTTAATGGAATATTGTTTTATTTCTCCATTTCTCTATTCATTCAACTGAGTTCCATTGAAATTAATGTATTTTGGGAGGACGGTCTCTCTCTGGCCAGCCAATTTCTGGTGACTGTCTCTCTGGCCAGCTAATCAGTCTGGCCTATATGTTCACCATGGTGATTTGCCAGGTCTATCTATCCACGCTGGTCTCTGCCAGGCGGTTGTTCATGATGCCCAGGGCACCCACCCCTCCAGAGAAGCCGTTGTGGCCGTGGCGGGAGTTGGGTCCTGACTGGCGAGGGTGACCGTTAGCCATCTCTGACAGCTGCTTCTGCATGATGGCCAGGTTCACCTGAGAAATGGAGAGAAAGAGAGAGGAGAACTACTCTCAATGGCCATCAAACAAGTGCCAGACACAAAACATAGCAGTGAAAAAGAAAGCCATTGATATAGCAGCAATGCGGAACACCTGGGCAGGGACTAGGATTAGTTTGTGTTCCACATATGCTTCATAGTGTGGTTCACAGTACCAAATGTTCCAGGATCTGCAGCCCAAAGTATTTGACATATGTATTTGAACAGGGTCTTATCTTTTATTTTTATTTAACTAAGCAAGTCAGTTAGGAACAAATTCTTATTTTACAATGACGGCCTACCCCGGCCAAACCCTCCCCTAAACCGGACGACGCTGGGCCAATTGTGCGCCGCCCTATGGGACTCCCGATCACGGCCGGATGTGATACAGCCTGGGATCAAACCAGGGTCTGTAGTGACGCCACTAGCACTGAGATGCAGTGCCTTAGACCGCTGCGCCACTTGGGAGCCCTTATCTGGGAGCAGTATACATCATGTCCTCCATCTTCCCTCTACCTTATTGGCAGCCAGGAAATCTCTCATGGAGATCATCTCTCCAGACATCCTCCGCCCGTCCACCTCGCTCTCATTCACCGCGTCTGTCTCGATAGACAGGTCCCGCTGCGCCCTAAGATGTCCGGGCACCACCACGTTCCTGCGGGGGAGTCTCTGCTGGGGGTGGTGGTCCACCTTCCTCGGGCAGTGACATGGAGCCTCCATCCTCCTCAACAGCCAGTTCAGCACCTAGAATGAGATTAAGAATAATACAATTTATAATGAACAAAAATAAAATATAAACTCAAAATGTAAAGTGTTGGTCTCGTGGTTTATGAGCTAAAATAAAAGATCCCAGAAATGTTCCATATGCACAAAAAGTGTATTTATATCAAATGTTGCGCAGAAATTTGTTTACATCCCCGTTAGTGAGCATTTCTCTTTGGCCAAGACAATACATCCATCTGACAGGTGTGGCATATCAAGTAGCTGATTATGATCATTACATAATCATTACACAGGTGCATCCTGTGCTGGGGACAATAAATGGCCACTCTAAAATGGGCCATTTTGTCACACAACACAATGCCACAGATGTCTAAAGTTTTAAGGGTGAGTGCAATTGGCATGCTGACTGCAGGAATGTTCCCCAGAGATGTTACCAGAGAATTTAATGTTAATTTCTCTACCATAAGCCGCCTCCAACATCGTTTTAGAGAATTCGTCAGTATGTCCAACCGGCCTCACAGCCACAGACCACGTGTATTCACGCCAGCCCAGGACCTCCACATCCGGCTTCTAAACCTGCGGGATCGTCTGAGGGGGCAGGGGTAGGTCACGGTGCTGAGGAGTATTGCTGTCTGTATAAAGCCCTTTTGTCGGGAAAAACTAATTCTTTGCCCCTGCTCAGTCATGTGAAATCCATAGATTAGTTCCTAGTTCATTTACTTCTATTGACTGAATTCCTTATATGAACTGTAAATGAGCAAAAATGATGAAATTATTGCATGTGTCTCGTTCTGACCTTAGTTCTTTTGTTATGTCTTCGTTGTAGTATGGTCAGGGCGTGAGTTGGGTGGGTTGTCAACGTTTCTTTTTCTATGATTTGGGATTTCTGTGTTTGGCCTGGTATGGTTCTCAATCAGAGGCAGCTGTCATTCGTTGTCCCTGATTGAGAACCATACTTAGGTAGCCTGGTTTCACTTTTGAGTTGTGGGTGATTGTTTCCTGTGTCTGTACCATACGGGACTGTTTCAGTTTTCGTTTGTTCATTCACATTGTTATTTTGTGTTTTTGTAGGGTTCAGTTGTATATATTAAAATGGACACTTACCACGCTGCACATTGGTCCGACCTCTCTTACTCCTCGCCAGAAGAAGAGGACAATCGTTACAGCATGTTGCATTTATTTTTTGTTCAGTATATTTCTAAGCACAATTTTAACCAGTCTGTTTCTGCTCTCTTGCCAAGTGTTTATGGTATGGTCTTGACAAACCGTTTGTGTTTGTAAATTGGCTAGCTTGAGAGAACACCTGTTCTGACCATTTCACTCACCCTAGCAGAACTGATTGGGCTGTTTTCATGTTATCTAGAGCGTTGGTGACTGTAACTGTGCTGCTGGCAACAGTTTAATTATGTTTTTTTTGCTGACGTTTACTGACACCGGTCAAATTCAGCGGGTGTTGCGCATTTGTAAATTCAGCACATATTCTGCGCCCAGAGTGAATTTCCAAACTCACCCTAAGTACAATGGAGTTGGCAAGCTAGCACAACCATGAGCTTGAGTCACTCTACATAATAAAACAGATTCATCGATGAAAACTATCCAATCACACAATAATAATAATCCCACCTGTTTGATGACGATGGAGATGACGTTGAACAGCGAGTAAATGCAGCAGACGCCTGTCAGTATAAACAGGAAGTTGCCCAGCCGGTAGGCCGTCAGGTTCACGTTCCCCTCCTCGTACGCCAACCTTTGGCTGCTCACCACGTCACCGAACCCGATGGTGCTGAACGCCACAAAGCAAAAGTACAGAGAGTCTAGATACGCCCAGCCTTCTACAGCAGAGTACATTGCTGAGGCGCAGCAGGAAACCAAGATGGCAGCGGCGCCAAGGATCAGCATAACACAGTATACTGAAGGCTTCCACCCAGCTAGCCCCTCCCCCCTGCCACCTCTCCCGCCCCCACCGCTGCCCTCAGAGAGGCGTCGGCAGCCATTTTGGGGAAGCATGGCCTTGCGGCGGCGGCGCTCATGGCAGAACTTGAGGACGAAGGCGATGACGGTGATGACACGCTCCAGGAAGAGGTTGAAGAACAAGATGGTGGCGGCACAGCCGATGAGTCCGTAGAAGATGAGGAAGATCTTACCACCGATCGTCGCTGGCGTGGTCATCCCAAACCCTGGAAAACAAGATGGAGGAAGATGTTGTTATTATTAAGAAAACGGAATGAAAAGAATATTGGTCAAAACTAATAATGATGTTTTTGCTTGTATTTATTAGCCATTACATTGTTGCATAGATACATTACCAATAGAATAGTGTGACAAACGAAACTGGATCACACTGAACTGAGTATTTTGTTTAGTTAAATTAGTTTCTTCACAATGATAAACCAGTCAGTCTGAGCATATTGTTTACTGCCAGCTTTCACAGACAGGTGGAAAAGCACCTTATCAGATAAAGCATAGCTCACATGACACAGTCCCCAAATACAAGTATCACACACGCACACATTTTATTTCTCACTCTCTCCAGCTCTCTTTTCTCTCTCTTTTCTCACTTCTTCTCTCATTCTCGCTCCAGCCCCACCACTCCATTGCATTCTAGGAATGCCATCTTTCAGCCCAGTGGAGGAGAATCAATACCATCATTTCAAAGCTGTACAATGTTTTTTTTGTCATTCATCATTCATTTTTAAGTCATTGACTTGGCATATGAAAGATTTGAGAACATTGCCCTGTTCATGTAAAACATGTATAAGTATTCACAGCCAGTCTTCAAGGTTTACAGGGATATAGGATATGTCTGAAATGACACCCTATTCCCTGTGTGGCTCTGGTCCAAAGCAGTGCACTAGATAATAGTGTGCCTTTTCAGACTGTAGACATTAACCTATCCTTTGACCGTGATTGTAATAGTTTACAGAAACTGACTGCTTTACATGTACACTATGTCGTCTCTCTGTGAACGTTCCAGCCTGCCCAATGCCCAGCTTTCTGATCCTTCAGCCCATTGTGAACGTTCCAGCCTGCCCAATGCCCAGCTTTCTGATCCTTCACCCCACCTTGAGCGTTGTCTCTAAACATTTACAGCTTGTGCTCTCCTTGTGGGTTACACACGCACAAACATACAGACACACACACGTGGCTCTTATGGACTGATGTACAGAGAGCAAAGCCGTGATGAATCCTATGATGAGTCCAGTTCATCTAGTCCAGCCCTTGACTGCTCTCTCGGCTCCCTGTGAGTTGTCACTAACAATGGGTGCACTCGGGTGCAAAGAACATCTCTCTCCATTTACTTCCATTTACTGACTGCCTCTCGGCTTTCACCCAAAATCAATGGATTCACAGTGCAGGGCATCCATTAGTTCTCTTATTGGAGTATACAAGAAGTACAGTTATATATCCTACTCTATTGGACACAGTATGGTTGTATATCCTACTCTATTGGATGCAGGATGGTTATATATCCTACTCTAGTGGACGCAGTATGGTTATATATCCTACTCTAGTGGACGCAGTATGGTTATATATACTACTCTAGTGGACGCATTATGGTTATATATCCTACTCTATTGGACGCAGTATGGTTATATATCCTACTCTAGTGGACGCAGTATGGTTGTATATCCTACTCTAGTGGACGCAGTATGGTTATATATCCTACTCTATTGGACGCAGTATGGTTATATATCCTACTCTCGTGGACTCAGTATGGTTAAATATCTTACTCTATTGGGCGCAGTATGGTTATATATCCTACTCTATTGGATGCAGTATGGTTATATATCCTACTCTATTGGATGCAGTATGGTTATATATCCTACTCTAGGGGACGCAGTATGGTTATGTATCTTACTCTATTGGACGCAGTATGGTTATATATCCTACTCTATTGGATGCAGTATGGTAAAAAAAATCCTACTCTTTTGGACGCAGTATGGTTATATATCCTACTCTAGTGGATGCAGTATGGTTATATAGCCTACTCTAGTGGACGCAGTATGGTTATATATCCTACTCTATTGGACGCAGTATGGTTATATATCCTACTCTAGTGGATGCAGTATGGTTGTATATCTTACTCTAGTGGACGCAGTATGGTTATATATCCTACTCTATTGGACGCAGTATGGTTATATATCCTACTCTAGTGGATGCAGTATGGTTATATATTCTACTCTAGTGGACGCAGTATGGTTATATAGCCTACTCTATTGGACGCAGTATGGTTATATATTCTACTCTAGTGGACGCAGTATGGTTATATATCCTACTCTAGTGGACGCAGTATGGTTATATATCCTACTCTATTGGATGCAGTATAGTAAAAAAAATCCTACTCTTTTGGACGCAGTATGGTTATATAGCCTACTCTATTGGACGCAGTATGGTTATATATCCTACTCTATTGGACGCAGTATGGTTATATATCCTACTCTATTGGACGCAGTATGGTTATATATCCTACTCTAGTGGATGCAGTATGGTTGTATATCCTACTCTAGTGGATGCAGTATGGTTGTATATCTTACTCTAGTGGACGCAGTATGGTTATATATCCTACTCTATTGGACGCAGTATGGTTATATATTCTACTCTAGTGGACGCAGTATGGTTATATATCCTACTCTAGTGGATGCAGTATGGTTATATATTCTACTCTAGTGGACGCAGTATGGTTATATATCCTACTCTATTGGACGCAGTATGGTTATATATTCTACTCTAGTGGACGCAGTATGGTTATATATCCTACTCTAGTGGACGCAGTATGGTTATATATCCTACTCTATTGGATGCAGTATGGTAAAAAAAATCCTACTCTTTTGGACGCAGTATGGTTATATAGCCTACTCTATTGGACGCAGTATGGTTATATATCCTACTCTATTGGACGCAGTATGGTTATATATCCTACTCTATTGGACGCAGTATGGTTATATATCCTACTCTAGTGGATGCAGTATGGTTGTATATCCTACTCTAGTGGATGCAGTATGGTTGTATATCTTACTCTAGTGGACGCAGTATGGTTATAAATCCTACTCTATTGGACGCAGTATGGTTATATATTCTACTCTAGTGGACGCAGTATGGTTATATATTCTACTCTAGTGGACGCAGTATGGTTATATATCCTACTCTATTGGACGCAGTATGGTTAAATATTTTACTCTAGTGGACGCAGTATGGTTATATATCCTACTCTATTGGATGCAGTATGGTAAAAAAAATCCTACTCTTTTGGACGCAGTATGGTTATATAGCCTACTCTAGTGGACGCAGTATGGTTATATATCCTACTCTATTGGATGCAGTATGGTTATATATATCCTACTCTATTGGATGCAGTATGGTTATATATTCTACTCTAGTGGACGCAGTATGGTTATATATCCTACTCTATTGGACGCAGTATGGTTATATATTCTACTCTAGTGGACGCAGTATGGTTATATATTCTACTCTAGTGGACGCAGTATGGTTATATAGCCTACTCTATTGGATGCAGTATGGTTATATATCCTACTCTATTGGACGCAGTATGGTTATATATCCTACTCTATTGGATGCAGTATGGCTATATATCCTACTCTATTGGATGCAGTATGGTTATATATATCCTACTCTATTTTAAATTACAGAACATAAATGTGCTGTATTTAGTATTTCAGTACTGAATAGAAATGCATTAGCTGAGTTTGTCCAAATCCATTTATTTTATTTGTTAACAAGCAATAACGTAATTAAGAGACATTAAAGCCTTTAGCTGTGTTGCTTAGCTACAAAAGAACAGAGATAACAATGTCCCTTATGTCATGAACATCCCCTCCCCACCAGGCTTTTGTTTTGCATCACAGTCAGGGTCTTATATCACCCAGACTGAGAGAGAGATCCTGCTATGCCTGCGGAGGAGATTCCAAGTAATTGGCACTCAAGGCTGCACTAATTGAAGAGGTTTTCATATTCACACCAATTACAAGACACACAATAAGCCTAATTAGAACTTAATGGACATACATATTGAAGCATCATTTAGTTGGCTGTGATTGTTCTAGTATTGGAATAATTGAATGGTGCCTATTCATAATATAATAACATCCCTATAGTCTACACAAGGGTTTACCAAGTTCAAATTTGATTTGATTTGATTTAGGAGATGGTTAGGAAACCCTGCAAACAGAAATCATTTGAAAAGAACATTAGGCTAAGAACTACATGTTTTGGAGAGCTGAAAAATATTGTCAACAACTGGCCATTTATAATATGTTACACTTTTAATTGCCATGTAATATTATCTAAAGTAAGTTGTGATAATGATATGTGATAATGATATGATCTATAGGGTACATCAAATCTCACCTATGGTCGAGACCACTGTCCCCACGAAGTAGAAAGCACCGGTAAAGTCCCACCGAGGTCTGATGGTGTCCACGCGGATCCCAGCCACGTTCGCCTCCTCGTAGTTCCTCAAGAAGTTGTTCAGCTCTTTCTTGCTAAGGTTATACTTTTGGCTGAACTGTTCAAACCGCTGCCCCCAGCGCTCCTTCGCCTCCGCTTCCATCGGCTGTTCCAGTGCTGAAAAGACAGCGGCACCGCAGAGGAGATAGAGGATTATGAACACAGCTAACATAAGGAACCTGGCGTTATCCTCGTTGAAAGGACCGAAGCCACAACAGCAGCCGCTCCGGAAAGCCATTACGTAGGATAATCACCGTTCAACAGGTGATAGGGACGCGACGCATCGTTTTATTATGGAACAAATTATACACTGCTCATCATCTGTCTCTTTAGGTTTATCGTTGAAAATAAAAAATGGTCCAGGATAGAAACTGGTGAAATAGAGTTGGAGGCAGTGAGGATAGAGAGCCAGAGAGAAAAATATGAGAGTTTTCCTCATGGAGAGCAGAGAGAAAATATGTGATATGTTTCATCACGGAGAGCATAGAGACAGAGAGAGAATAAAATAGTTTTCCTCAGAGATTCAACAGTTGTTCACGTCACTGTGAAAAAACCCACCACAACAGTACCCATCAAAAGTTGTCAAGGATCTTTGACCATTAATCCAAGTCTAAAATGTCCGGTTATTATATGTTACAATAAACATATGGCGTCATCCTTGACAGTTGTGCGCTTGTCAAAAATAAATACATTACTTTTAACCTCCGTGATATATAGTTCAAATGTTGTTAAACAAAATGTCCTTTTAACCGTGTAAAACACTTTTTTTAATGTCACAACGTTTTTCAAGAGCACCAACATGGCTGTGTGGATAGCGAAATAGTTTACGACGATGCATTTGAGTTGTACCCTCAGCTTTGTCTCAAAAGAACGCCCCTCTCGCAGAGGGTGTTGAGAAGAAGACTTTTGAATAGTTTACACTGCATTCATTGAACGGTGAACTCTGTATGAACCCACGGTAAACTCAAGGCTGTTACACTCAACAGTTAGATGTCCGTCTGCAACAGTGCGCGTCTGTCTATCTGACCTCCATCTCGACTAGGCCACGCACTCTGAACAAGCCCCAGTCACAAACCCACACCCACCTCCTTCGCTGTTCAGGTGGAGACCTTTACATAT
The DNA here is from genome assembly GCF_013265735.2 of Oncorhynchus mykiss. Classification (NCBI taxonomy): domain Eukaryota; kingdom Metazoa; phylum Chordata; class Actinopteri; order Salmoniformes; family Salmonidae; genus Oncorhynchus; species Oncorhynchus mykiss. The sequence continues at coordinate 35,920,425 of NC_048568.1, forward strand.
GAGCGCAAAATAAAATAAACATGAAGCTACTGTATAAACTTCAGCTTTCATAAAACATTAATATAACACAACTTAACAATATGAACAACTGTGAATGTACTAAGTCAGTAATAATTACATAACTTATGTATTAATTAATTAAAAAAATGACAGAATGAAAACATTCTGGTTAAACTATCAAGTGGATCAAGACACTGGCCACCGTGTGACTTGAGGAGCCAGAAACAATGCTAAGCATGATTCCAACATTTGGGCAGTCTCCTGCCGCTGTCTGTCCACAGAGCATTAGAGAACGGCACCGTGACATCTTCTGTCATGGATCAATATGACTTGACCTTTCAGATCTGAGTCTGAACATTCATATGTTTGCGCAATGGACATCCAGGGACAATCTGAGCAAATGTCACTACTGTGGAACAAGCTGTTAAAATGCATTATGCACATCAGAGGAAGATGGAAAACAAAAGGCATTTTTTAAAAATATATCCTGCTTTGGATGGTTAGTGAACATAATCATAAAATTTTTGGTGTAACTGATGGTGACTTTAGGAAGATTTGAGGAACTAATACTTGCAGACAGAGCATAACCCACTCAGATCTCAGACAGTTGTTTAGCCCTGTGGATACTTTTGACAGACAGATTTGCAGCATGTCCACCAGGCTGTGCTCTTACAGAAGGCCACTATTTAGATTTTTAGTTAACCCCAACATTTCTAGTGGAAGTGGTAGTAACTTTGGCACACACTTTGAGGCAGAGAATTTCAGCTCCATGGACAGGGATTATGCTTGTTGACAGTACCTCAACATTACCGGTGTAACTCAAACATAGTTTGAGGCCAAAACATTTTGGAACCATGGACAGCTAATAGGCCTACACCTCTGGCCAGACTCAGCAGTCCGGTTCGCCCACCAACGTAGCCTATCTGTGTCGCCTCAGAATGTGATTTAGTCCCGGAGGTCAAATGTACATTGCTTGCAGCATAGGCCTACATGTTATGCAGTAGATCCTAAAGTTCGTCAGAGCTGTGTTTCTCCACCACAGCCCAGGTGTAGGTGTGGAGAGGAGGGGCTGCAACAGAATACATGTTTTGGCAGTTTCAAAGGAAAAGCTGTGTGACTCTATCTAACGTTACTTATTTACTTACCTGACCCTCGCTCCAGCTTTTACCAGGTTAGTTATAATAAGGGCCACCAACAAGTAACGTTAGTTAGTTAGCTAACTAGCTAGCTGCCTTCCTGCCTTCCTTTACTGACAGAACAGACAGGGAGCTTATATCAAAAACAAGCAAGCATCGACCTAAAGGCTAAAACTAGCCAGCCAGTCATACAGGGCATTCGGAAAGTATTCATACCGCTTCCCTTTTTCCACATTTTTTTAACGCCTTATTCTAAAATGTATTAAATAAAAACGTAAAGTTAAAGTGTGTGGTTCCCGATGTGCTCTGTTGAAGGGTATGTATCTGAAGGCTCTAATCTGTGTGTGTTTTTTTGTTGTTGTGTGTGTTTAATCAACCACTCACCAGCTAGCTAGTTAATAATATTTTGCTTCCTCTTTCAAAATATAATTTGGTGAATAATGGATAACTCCATCATTTGTAACGACTTTCTGTAAATTATTTTTTTGGTAGAATTTCTATGTTGAAGATTCCAATTCGCTTCATTTTTGTAATACATTAAACTTGATCATTCTTGAATAAGTACCTGCATTTCTTTTTGTTTTTCCTCTTTTTTTTGTCCACCTGGACGAAAGGAACACCTATGTGAGAATACTGTTCATTGACTACAGCTCAGCGTTCAACACCATAGTACTGTTGTGCCTTTGGCTCTGCCGGATTAAGTGATATGACATGCTATTCTATAAAATAATTTCTCTGTAATTAATATCACCTGATTGACCTAATCATGTAAATGTAATTAACTAGAGAGTCGGGCAACACAACATAATATTTATAGAGCTGTTATCTTCCGAATAAACTCTTAAAGACCTAGTAATATTTTACATCAATAGCAGTCAATATCAATCCTCATCTTAATTCAGTCTCATCTGAAAGTTTTACATTCTTGGTTATCTGCACAAACCCTGGCTAACAATTTGAATCAGCAATACAAAATTGGGTTTAATTATTTATTTACTAAATACCTAACTAATCACACAGAATTACACATACACATAATTAAATCATAACTTGATTACAAATTACATCATAAAGGAAAACGTCCCTAGCGGGCGGAACAGATATGACAGCTTGTTACACAAAGGAAAAGGGCTGGGTTTGAGTGAAAGAGCGGGAAGACTGAGGAACAAAGGGAGAAGCTGTGCTGTCGTAAATACAGTATCTGATGCATTCTAAATTACCGCCCATTTGGAAAAAGAAAATGCAATAAATATTTACTCTGAGCTGCGCTTTGGTAGGTTGGTGGTAGATGGAAGGCCGTGTTGCCAAACCGAGTCCTTTGAAGAATGTCTCTGGTTGTCAATTGGATACGTTGTAGTAATGTCTTTGGGTGATAGACGGGATACTCTGTCTGTTCCTTCCTAACCCTCGTTGCATCTGCTGTTGCTAACTCAACGGCTAGGAGGTATCACTTCTGTAGTGAATAAGAGTTCAAAGTTCATACCATTCGCAACCAAGCTGACGCTGATGTTGGCTTCGTTCTGTAGTTATTATCTGAACCATTCTGACATCGGACCGTCATCCTCACATCATCAGAACAGGAAGTTATATTGTCGTCAAGGGCCTATATAGGAAGGGAGAGGAGGGCGTGTTTGAAAAGTTTTATAGCCCATGTCCCTTCACAGGCGCGGGCCACTGAGTGAGCAGCCCTAACTTATGAAAACCCAAATCTCACATTTTAGAAGCTAAAATCACATTTCATCCCATCACGAATCATTTCATGTTCAAACATTTAAATTAAACAACAATTCCATGTGAATCCGATAACTCTGATGTGTAGACTTTCCGCTGTAGAGTTTGTCATCTTATCATTGATTAGAATGTCTCAGATGACAACCGAACTGACATCATATTCATTAAGTACCACCGCATATGTTCAATTGTTCGGATTACCAGAATATAGTTAATTTCCCCCCACCTACTGATGTTCTCAGAATCTCAATGTTAACCAAGGGTTTTGCAAATGTAACCTCAGTAGGGTAGAGAGAGGAAAAAGGGGGGAAGAGGTATTTACAACTGTCATAAACCTACCCCTAGGCCAACGTCATGACAGTACCCTCAAAGCTCATCACCAAGCTAAGGATCCTGGGACTAAACATCTCCCTCGGAAACTGGATCCTGGACTTCCTGACATGCCGCCCCCAGGTGGTGAGACTAGGTAGCAACACATCTGCCATGCTGATCCTCAACACTGGAGCTCCCCAGGGGTGCGTGCTCAGTCCCCTCCTGTTCTCCCTGTTCACCCACGACTGCATGGCCAGGCACGACTCCAACACCATCATTAAGTTTGCTGATGATACAACAGTGTTAGGCCTGATAACCGACAACGACGAGACAGCCTATAAGGAGGAGGTTAGAGACCTGGCCGGGTGGTGCCAAAGTAACAACCTATCCCTCAACGTAACCAAGACTAAGGAGATGATTGTGGACTACAGGAAAAGGAGCACCGAGCACATCCCCATTCTCATCGACGGGGCTGTAGTGGAGCAGGTTGAGAGCTTCAAATTCCTTGGTGTCCACATCAACAACAAACTAGAATGGTCCAAACACACCAAGACAGTCGTGAAGAGGGCACGACAAAGCCTACTCCCCCTCAGGAAACAAAAAAGATTTGGCATGGGTCCTTAGATCCTCAAAAGGTTCTACAGCTGCAACATCGTAAGCATCCTCACCGGTTGCATCACTGCCTGGTATGGCAATTGCTCGGCCTCCGACCGCAAGGCACTTCAGAGGGTAGTGCATACGGCCCAGTACATCACTGGGGCAAAGATGTCTGCCATCCAGGACCTCTACACCAGGCGAAGTCAGAAGAAGGACCTAAAAATTGTCAAAGATCCCAGCCACCCCAGTCATAGACTGTTCTCTCTACTACTGCTTGGCAAGTGGTACCGGAGTGCCAAGTTTAGGACAAAAAGGCTTCTCAACAGTTTTTACCCCCAAGCCATAAGACTCCTGAATAGGTAACCAAATGGTTACCCGGACTATTTGCCCCTCTTTTACGCTGCTGCTACTCTCTGTTTATCTTATATGCATAGTCACTTTAACTATACATTCATGTACACACTACCTAAATGGCCCGACCAACCAGTGCTCCCGCACATTGGCTAACCGGGCTATCTGCATTGTGTCCCACCACCCGCCAACCTCTCTTTTTACGCTTCTGCTACTCTCTGTTCATCATATATGCACAGTCACTTTAACAATACCTACATGTTCATACTACCTCATTAAGCCTGACTAACAGTTGTCTGTATATAGCCTTGCTACTCTTTTTTCAAATGTTTTTTTACTGTTGTTTTATTTCTTTACTTCCCAACACACACACACACACACACACACACACACACACACACACACACACACACACACACACACACCTTTTTTTCCCGCACCATTGGTTAGAGCCTGTAAATAAGCATTTCACTGTAATGTTACCTGTAAGAATACCTGTTGTATTCGGCGCACGTGACAAATAAACTTTTATTTGATTTAACCTATTTTGATCCTCTATCGTACAGTTTCCATTAACATCTGTTACTTCCTATATTTCCATTATTAGTCTAATCTCTTTTGACCTAAACTGCTTTTGCAGGGGCCTCCCACTCCTCTTTCTATTCTGGTTAGAACCAGTTTGTGCTGTTCTGTGAAGGGAGTAGTATACAGCGTTGTACGAGATCTTCAGTTTCTTGGCAATTTCTCTCATGGAATAACTTTCATTTCTCAGAATGAGAATAGACTGGTGAGTTTCAGAAGAAAGTACTTTGTTTCTGGCCATTTTGAGTCTGTAATCAAACCAACAAATGCTGATGCTCCAGATACTCAAGTAGTCTAAAGGCCAGTTATATTGCTTCTTTAATTCGGACAACAGTTTTCAGCTGTGCTAACATACTTGCAAAAGGGTTTTCCAACACTCCATCTACTTCTTAGAGTACCGTATTTCCACTTCAAGGGTGGAGATGGAGAGTGACCGCATTTCAGCCGTGCGTAATTGGCCGACTCCCACCACGGTAAAGGAAGTGCAGCGGTTTCTAGGGTTTGCCAACTACTACTGGAGGTTTATCCGGGGCTTTGGTCAGGTAGCGGCTCCCATTATCTCACTGATGAAGGGGGGACCGGCGTGTTTGCAGTGGTCAGCTGAGGGGGTCAGGGCTTTTGGTCAGCTGAGGGCTCTGTTCACCTCGGCTCCCGTGCTGGCTTATCCGGATCCTTCTTTGGCGTTCATAGTGGAGGTGGATGCATCCGAGGCTGGGATAGGAGCCGTGCTCTCTCAGCGCTCGGGTACGGCACCAAAGCTCTGCCCCTGTGCCTTCTTTTCGAAGAAACTCAGCCCAGCGGAGCGAAACTATGATGTGGGGACCGGGAGTTGTTGGCTGTCGTCAAGGCCTTGAAGGCGTGGAGACATTGGTTTGAGGGGGCTAAACACCCTTTTCTCATCTGGACTGACCACCGCAATCTGGAGTACATCCGGGAGGCAAGAAGACTGAATCCTCGCCAGGCAAGGTTTTTTACCCGTTTTGTTTTCACCCTATCCTACAGATCAGGTTCCCAGAACGCGAAGGCAGGTGCACTGTCCCGGATGTATGACGCAGAGGAGTGGCCCATGGATCACACCGCCATCCTCCCGGCATCTTGCCTGGTGGCACCGGTAGTGTGGGAGCTGGACGCGGACATTCGTGCCCTTGGCAGAGATGGCCCAGAACTCACTCCTCCCCTAACCTCTCCCCCTTCCAGTGCGTACTGAGGAATCAGCCGGTTCTGGCGCCTTGGCATCAGAGCCAGATCGAGGCTCCTGCGGTGGATGACTGGTTAAGGCGCGCTGAGGAGACATGGGACGCCGCTCATGTGCACCTTCAGTGGGCTGTGAGGTACCAGAAAACCTGCACAGATCGCCACCGCAGGGAGGCCCTGGTGTTCGCACCGGGGGACCGGGTCTGGCTCTCGACCCTCCACCTGCCCCTCCACCTGCCCTGCCGGAAGCTGGGCCCGCAGTTTGTGGGGCCATTCAAAGTCCTGAGGAGACTGAACGAGGTATGTTACAGGTTACAGCTTCCCCCCGATTACCGTATTAACCCCTCGTTCCCATGTGTCTCTCCTCAGGCCGGTGGTGGCTGGTCCACTCCAGGAGTCTGAGGTGCGGGAGGTTCCTCCTCCCCCTCTGGACATCGCGCATACAGTTAGATCCATACTGGATTCGATGCGTCGGCCTTCAATACCTTGTGGAGTGGGAGGGGTACGGACTGGAGGAGAGATGCTGGGTGCCGGTGGAGGACGTGTTAGAACCATCGATGCTGCAGGAGTTCCACCGTCTCCATCCGGATCGCCCTGCGCCTCGTCCTCCGGGTCGTCCCCGAGGTCGGTGTCGGTGTGCTGGAGCCGCACATCAAGGGGGGGGGGGTACTGTCACGACTTCCACCGAAGTCGGTCCTTCTCCTTGTTCGGGTGGCGTTCGGCGGTCGACGTCCCCGGTCTTCTAGACATCGCTGATCCACCTTTAATTTTCCATTGGTTTTGGATTTGTTTTCTACACACCTGGTTTTCATTCCCCAATTACATGTTCATGTATTTAACCCTCTGTTTGCCCCATGCCTTTGTGCGGGATTGTTTCTATGTTCATTTCGGAACATGTATATATATATATATATATACTGTTATATTCCGAGAAAAATAAGGCAGTGTAATGTCTTATGCATTACACTGCCCATAAAGGAATACCCAAGTTGAACTTACAATCGACTCTGACGCAGTCATGGCACGATAGCCAAGGATACATCCAGTACTGACAATCCAGAGTGAGTAATCCTGTAAAACCAACCCTCTCTCCACCCATACACATTTTGTTTTTTATTCCAGGGTCGTTGCTATATCACTTTGGCTGTTTTACACCTAGGCCTGTATCATTAGGATCAAAAATATAAAAAGGTAGCATAAATAACTTAAATAAAAATATATAATATACCACTCTCTCACTTAGAGAAGCGCTTCCAGTAGCCAGTTGTTGTGTTAGTTCTACTGTTAACTTTAATCAGTTTATCCCAGTGTTAACCAGCCCACCACACACTAATGGAGACAACAACCCCGTTGACAATACCTAATCAATTTGCCGTTGTGTATCGGAACAATAATCATCCTTTACATGTTTTATATTGAGATGTGTTTTTAAATGTAAAAAGTGTAATAACACCAATTATTTTAGGATCGTACAGACCTATTTCAATAGAGAACCTAGGCAGGTTTCTTATAATATGATCCTTTATCCTAGCCCTATAATAAATCTAAATAAATGCATATTTATTAAGTTTTATCTTAAGAGCTAATTGTTCTTCCGATTCACATCGGCGAACAAGGGCCGCACTATATAACAGCTTTTAAGTCATAATATACCTGACCTTTACAATTAGGCCATATCATCTCAAACTAAAAAAACAGCCTTGGTATTTCTACAATCTTCCATTTAAATAAAGAAGAAATCATACAGAAAAAGGTCTGCCTTACCCATCTTCACCTTCCCCTAAATCAAAACCTTACGTCTAAACAGCCCAAAGCTCCATGTTGCCTAGATAGAAAAAGGGTACGTTCATCGTACCCATTCTGAACTACCATAAGTCCAACCTTTTTTAAGTCCATGTAGTCCACGGTTCCATACTGCATGAATAAACAAATAACAAGTTGTTCATGCAAAAAAAAAAAACGTTTTTGTAAAAAATTAATGAATCCATATTTGTACATATTTGTACTGTGTAATACGGTGTGTATATGTATCAGGGACTATTTCAACAGGAGGGTTAAGTGATTAAGTGATTTTGCTGAACTGCACTGTTGTTGATTTTCCTTCCTTGTGGATATTGTTCAGTACTATGATTCCTTCACAATGACTTGAGGTAATTGAGGTTCAATCAACAAGCCTCATTTCATGTCATGATTGTGTTAAATAAGCTAAATTGCCAACGTGGCCCATTGTCATCAAGCGTTGTTGTGATGATGTCAGTGTGTGAGCTGGGGTTTGTTGCTATGGCTCTCGGTAACACCTCTGTAACAGGGTCTCAATAGTCACTGCATGTCTAATCAGCTACCCAGGACCAGACCTAGACTCTCCTCAGCTCTCCATTAAGCCCCAAAACCGACACTCACTAGACCAGAGCCCTGTCTGCTGTGTTTTTGTATTGGTATGGATCTGGCATACAGACCTTACAGGCAGGAGATGGCCTACTCTGTGTTAGTCTTTCATTCTCTCTCACTTACCTGCTTACTTCATAAAATAAATATATATTTTCTGATTTTTCATTGCATCACGGTAGCATACGCTAACGTTTCAGCTGATCAAGTGTTCTATCGTGAGCCCCAATGAGCCTTTTGAAGTATGTGTGTGTCTGTCTGTATATCTCTGTGTGTGTCTGTCTGTATATCTCTGTGTGTGTGTGTCTGACCAGTGGCCACACCTCTGTCTTTGATGCCCCAGTTGTCAGAGAAATTATTAGTGATTCCAGGTTCATACTACAACCTGGAACAGTTACATGATGTAACAGAATAGGGGAGGACAGGTGGTAAACTAAACCAATCAGAGAACAGATAACACAGATGGTAAACTAAACCAATCAGAGAACAATTAACACAGATGGTAAACTAAACCAATCAGAGAACAGATAACACAGATGGTAAATTAAACCAATCAGAGAACAATTAACACAGATGGTAAACTAAACCAATCAGAGAACAGATAACACAGGTGGTAAACTAAACCAATCAGAGGACAGAGAACACAGGTGGTAAACTAAACCAATCAGAGGACAGAGAACACAGATGGTAAACTAAACCAATCAGAGAACAATTAACACAGATGGTAAACTAAACCAATCAGAGGACAGAGAACACAGATGGTAAACTAAACCAATCAGAGGACAGATAACACAGATGGTAAACTAAACCAATCAGAGAACAGAGAACACAGATGGTAAACTAAACCAATCAGAGAACAGATAACACAGATGGTAAACTTAACCAATCAGAGAACAGATAACACAGATGGTAAACTAAACCAATCAGAGGACAGAGAACACAGGTGGTAAACTAAACCAATCAGAGGACAGAGAACACAGATGGTAAACTAAACCAATCAGAGAACAGGTAACACAGGTGGTAAACTAAACCAATCAGAGGACAGAGAACACAGATGGTAAACTAAACCAATCAGAGAACAATTAACACAGATGGTAAACTAAACCAATCAGAGGACAGAGAACACAGATGGTAAACTAAACCAATCAGAGAACAGATAACACAGATGGTAAACTAAACCAATCAGAGGCCATCTGGAAGTCTATGAATACTCTGCAATTCGTTGTATCACACAATGTGTCCCAATAATTTATCCTTCCTGAAGTGTGCAGTCATTCACACACTCTTGGAAAAAAGGGTTCCAAAAGGGTTCTTCGGCTGTCCCCATAGGACAACCCTTTTTGGTTCTAGGTAGAACCGTTTTTGGTTCCAGGTAGAACTCTTTTTGGTTCGATGTAGAACTATTTTGGGTTCCACGTAGAACCTATCTGGAACCAAAAGGGTTCTTCAAAGGGTTCTCCTATGGAGACAGCTGAAGAATAATTTTAGGTTCTAGAGTGTACTCCCCACAAAATGTAAAAAAGAGTTTTGATATACCATTCATGACCTTTCAAAAGCATGAATGGATGTAAAGAAGTGCACACTTCCAGAGAAAGGAGAGATTATTGGGACACAGTCACAGAAACGTACATACTTGTCTGACAGACTCTGCCAGACAACCTTCAGACTTGAACAATTAATATTCACTGTCCAAGTTCACTGGTTGTCATAACACGGTCAACAATACTTTTACTCTCTTACTTTTCTTTTACTCTCCAGTAAAGATCAGTAGAGCACAGTGGAAGTGATGCTTTCGGTTTTGCTCTCCGAAGCATCTAAGTGCTATTGTAGAAAGTGACAAAGTTGTCTGAGGCAGAAACAACAGAAGACAACAGAGTCTTGTGGCTGTAGCTGTAGTAGCAGTCTGACTAGACAACACAGTTGACATTCAGCAGAGTCTTGTGGATGAAGCTGTAGTAGCAGTCTGACTAGACAACACAGTTGACATTCAGGATGCTGTGGGTTTTATTACTTGTTACAAACCACAGCTTGTGATATTTATAATGTATAGACCAAGTATAGATCACATATAGATCACATGTAGATTGTGTATAGATAACGTGTAGATCACATATAGATCACATGTAGATCACATGTATAGATCACATATAGATCACATGTAGATTGTGTATAGATCACATGTAGATCACATATAGATCACATATAGATAACGTGTAGATCACATATAGATAACGTGCAGATCACATATAGATCACATGTATAGATCACATATAGATCACATGTATAGATCAAGTATAGATCATGTGTATAGATCAGTTGGTTGAGCATGGCGCTTGCAACGCCAGGGTCGTGAGTTTGATTCCCGCTGGGGCCAACCATAAGAAAAAATGTCTGCTAAATGACATGTCATTACACTATTACTATGTACAGATGATGTGTATCTGTAGTGCAGAGAGCAGTAGCAGTAGATGTAGCCCATCTTACACGCTGCTTTGTGGTCCTGGAGGACACTTCTGGTTTCCTTTCTGTCCCTTCTAATCAGGGACTATTCACAATCTGATCAAGGTCTAATCAGGAAGTAATTTATATGTGGGACACCAGGTGAACACAACACACACACCATCTACCTCGGGTGGACCCAGTGAGCCCGCGGTGATGTCAACAAACACAGATGTATCTATATAACATTCACACACACACACGTTCAAACCCCAATTCCTCCGAACATACTGGTGAACTAAACCACATTACTCAGAGAATTGTAACATTCACACACGGACACTCATGTCAACCCTGTCTTCCTCCCCCTCACCGAACATAGATACTGTAGCACTGTAACACTCCATACAGGATTATGGACCCCCAGTGACATTAAGAAACACAGATTGTCTGTATGTGAATTTGATGCAGATTGAAGATCACTCATATTTAGGGTGTGTAGGGTGCCGTCTTTCGGATGGGACGTTAAACGGGTGTCCTGACTCTCTGAGGTCATTAAAGATCCCATGGCACTTATCGTAAGAGTAGGGGTGTTAACCCTACTCTTCCTGGCTAAACTCTCAATCTGGCCCTCAAACCATCACGGTCACCTAATAATCCCCAGTTTACGATTGGCTCATTCACCCCCCTCCTCTCCCCTGTAACTGTTCCCGAGGTCGTTGCTGTAAATGAGAACGTGTTCTCAGTCAACTTATCTGGTAAAATAACGGATAAATAAAAATAAAATAAAATAACGGATTAAAAACAAAAACAAAAAAACAACCTTCCCCTCTTTCTCCCCTGAATTAAATGTATAACACTATATCTACACTACAAACGCTGACCGTATTATCTCCCAAGAGATCTCTCCTCGGTTATCGTCACAACCGTGTATATCTCCCCGCAAGTGGATACCAAGACAGCCCTCAAGGAACTTCACTGGACTTTATGCAAACTGGAAACCACATATCCTGAGGCTGCATTTATTGTAGCTGGGGATTTTAACAAAGCTAATTTGAGAACAAGGCAACCTAAATTCTATCAGCATATCGATTGCAGTACATGAGCGAGTAACATGCTCGACCATTGCTACTCTAACTTCCACAATGCACACAAGGCCCCCGCCCTCCTTTTGGCAAATCTGACCATGACTCCATCTTGTTGCTCACCTCCTATAGGCAGAAACTAAACAGGAAGCTTCCGTGCATAGGTCTATCCAACGCTGGTCTGACCAATTGGATAAAATCAATTTGGATAAAATCTAAAATTACTTTTTTGGTGCACACATGAATGCACACACACACAAACTCTCAAGTGAGCAAGCAGACACGTGCACACACAAACTCTCAAGTGAGCAAGCAGACACGTGCACACACAAACTCTCAAGTGAGCAAGCAGACACGTGCACACAAACTCTCAAGTGAGCAAGCAGACACGTGCACACACAAACTCTCAAGTGAGCAAGCAGACACGTGCACACAGAAACTCTCAAGTGAGCAAGCAGACACGTGCACACACAAACTCTCAAGTGAGCAAGCAGACACGTGCACACACAGAAACTCTCAAGCTGTCTTTGTCTCTCCAGCAAGATGAATATATTGTCACAGGGGTATATCAACTAGAGTTCAAATTGGCTCATAACAGTGCAGAAATTCACAGGGTTCCTATTATTGAATTTGAAACCAATTAATTTATTTCATGACAGAAGGAACAATCTAATTGGCCAATACAGAGTCTCCCTGGGGGACGGAGACAGAATAAAGACATGTTGTATAGAGTCTGGTCTGGAGGCTATCTCCCTGGGGGACGGAGACAGAATAAAGACATGTTGTATAGAGTCTGGTCTGAGAGTATCTCCCTGGGGGACGGAGACAGAATAAAGACATGTTGTATAGAGTCTGGTCTGAGAGTATCTCCCTGGGGGACGGAGACAGAATAAAGACATGTTGTATAGAGTCTGGTCTGGAGAGTATCTCCCTGGGGGATGGAGACAGAATAAAGGAATAAAGTATAAAGTCTGGTCTGGAGGCTATCTCCCTGGGGGACGGAGACAGAATAAAGACATGTTGTATAGAGTCTGGTCTGAGAGTATCTCCCTGGGGGACGGAGACAGAATAAAGACATGTTGTATAGAGTCTGGTCTGAGAGTATCTCCCTGGGGGACGGATACAGAATAAAGGAATAAAGTAGAGAGTCTGGTCTGGAGAGTATCTCCCTGGGGGACGGAGACAGAATACAGGAATAAAGTAGAGAGTCTGGTCTGGAGAGTATCTCACTGGGGGACAGAGACAGAATAAAGGAATTAAAGTAGTACATCCCCCTATCCACCCACAAAGACACACACCCACATACACACACAGCTAAATACATGCATATACACACACACACACACACACACACACACACACACACACACACACACACACACACACACACACACACACACACACACACACACACACACACACACACACACACACACACACACACACACACACACACACACACGCAAAGCTAAATGCATGCAGGCATATACACATACACACACAGATATCCTCCCACCCAAAGAGCAAAGAGGGAAGAGGGAAGATGGAGGAGGCAGGAGGAAGGAGACAGGAGGCAGGAGGGGAAGATTAAGAGGGTAAATATGAGGCATGGCTACCCTTAGAGGGATGGAGAGTGGAGGAAGAGGAGGGGGAGATAAAGAGAGAGGTGAGTTGGGGAGGGAGGACGGGAGAGGGGTGGAGAAATAGAGGGGTGAGGATAGGAATATAGTGGAGATAGAGGAGAAAAAGATGGGGGAAGGAAGTGGGGAAAAGAGAAAGAGAGTAAGACATTACCAGGAGTATACCTTTTATAGATTTTATAAAGTAGTTACATTGATTGCTAGAGCGCCGACTTTATGATGGATCTGAACCAGTTAATGACTGATGTGAACTAACATGGCAGAGGGCTTAGCTTCCCATCTGTCTTACAGAGTCAGGGGAAACAGACGGGTTGGAGAGAATGGATAGAATAAGGAAGAGAGAGAGATAGAGAGAGCAAGATAGAGAGAAAGAGAGAGAAACACATATAGAAGAGAAGATAGCTAGAACGTGTCAGAGAGATAGATTCTCCTGTGCACTCTTATTTTCTCTATCTATTATTGTTGTTTAAGAACTAAATTACTATTGTGCGTAAGCAGGTTGGCGGCTCCGAAATGGCTGCTATTATTTTCATTTCCTCTCTCAATTTCTGTTCCTGGAGGACTTCTTGATACAGCCCGATTTACCGTATCACCAGGATTAATATGGGCTCCACCTCGAATAAAAGACAAGTAGGGAGAGAGACCAACCTGGAGTAAAAGACAGGAAGGGAGACCAACCTGGAGTAAAAGACAGGAAGAGAGACCAACTTGGAGTAAAAGACAGGAAGGGAGAGAGACCAACCTGGAGTAAAAGACAGGAAGGGAGAGAGACCAACCTGGAGTAAAAGACAAGTAAGGAGAGAGACCAACCTGGAGTAAAAGACAAGTAGGGAGAGAGACCAACCTGGAGTAAAAGACAGGAAGAGAGACCAACCTGGAGTAAAAGACAGGAAGGGAGACCAACCTGGAGTAAAAGACAGGAAGGGAGACCAACCTGGAGTAAAAGACAGGAAGGGAGAGAGGCCAACCTGGAGTAAAAGACAGGAAGGGAGAGAGGCCAACATGGAGTAAAAGTCAGGAAGGGAGAGAGGCCAACCTGGAGTAAAAGACAAGTAGGGAGGCCAACCTGGAGTAAAAGACAGGAAGAGAGACCAACCTGGAGTAAAAGACAGGAAGGGAGACCAACCTGGAGTAAAAGACAGGAAGGGAGAGAGGCCAACCTGGAGTAAAAGACAGGAAGGGAGAGAGGCCAACCTGGAGTAAAAGACAAGTAGGGAGAGAGACCAACCTTGAGTAAAATACAGGAAGAGAGACCAACCTGGAGTAAAATACAGGAAGAGAGACCAACCTGGAGTAAAAGACAAGTAAGGAGAGAGACCAACCTGGAGTAAAAGACAGGAAGGGAGAGAGGCCAACCTGGAGTAAAAGACAGGAAGGGAGAGAGGCCAACCTGGAGTAAAAGACAAGTAGGGAGAGAGACCAACCAGGAGTAAAATACAGGAAGAGAGACCAACCTGGAGTAAAATACAGGAAGAGAGACCAACCTGGAGTAAAAGACAAGTAAGGAGAGAGACCAACCTGGAGTAAAAGACAAGTAGGGAGAGAGACCAACCTGGAGTCAAAGACAGGAAGAGAGACCAACCTGGAGTAAAAGACAGGAAGAGAGACCAACCTGGAGTAAAATACAGGAAGAGAGACCAACCTGGAGTAAAAGACAGGAAGGGAGACCAACCTGAAGTAAAAGACAAATAGGGAGACCAACCTGGAGTAAAAGACCCCATCCCCATCACCCAGACAAAACCAAAACCTTATTGAAGGTAACAGCGCTCACTGTTGCCCCTAGTGGTCAATTTACACGTCATCTCCCGACGTCCCCAGACATGGATGGACGTCAATACTGACCTGGCTGAGAGAGACATACTCTATTGACCCTGAGTGGGAGTCAGTGAAAAACTGGCCTATGCTGTACCATGCTTAGGCAGTAGAGTTATCACACTGCCAGCTCCCAGGCTCTAGGGAGCAGGCCCCAAACACTGAGTCCACACAGGAAGCCCACACTAGAAGCCCATGGGGAGCGTTGCTGCACAGCTATTTTCAGGTCTCTCCAGAGATGTTCGATCGGGTTCAAGTCCGGACTCTGGCTGGGCCACTCAAGGACATTCAGAGACTTGTCCCGAAGCCACTCCTGCAGTGTCTTGGCTGTATGATTAGGGTCATTGTCCTGTTGGAAGGTGAACCTTCGCCCCAGTCTCAGGTCGTGAGCGCTCTGGAGCAGGTTTTCATCAAGGATCTCTCTGCACTTTGCTCCGTTCGTCTTTGCCTCGATCCTGACGCTGAAAAACATCCCCACAGCATGATGCTGCCGCCACCGTGCTTCACCGTAGGGATGGTGCAGGTTTCCTCCAGATGTGACGCTTGGCATTCAGGCTAAGGAGTTCAATATTGGTTTAATCAGACCAAATAATCTTGTTTCTTATGGTTTGAGAGTCTTTAGGGGCCTTTTGGCAAACTCCAAGTTGGCTGTCATGTGCCTTTTACTGAGGAGTGGCTTCCGTCTGACCACTCTACCATAAATGCATGATTGGTGGAGTGCTGCAGATATGGCTGTCCTTCCGGAAGGTTCTCCCATCTCCACAGAGGAAGTCTGGAGCTCTGTCAGAGTGCCCACAGGGTTCTTAGTCACCTCCCTGACCACCTCCCTCCCCTGATTGCTCAGTTTGGCCGGGCGGCCAGCGCTAGGAAGAGTCTTGGTGGTTCTAAGCTTCTTTCATTTAAGAATGATGGAGGCCACTGTGTTCTTGGGGACCTTCAATGCTGGTACCCTTCCACAGATTTGTGCCCCGACACAATCCTGTCTCGGAGCTCTACGGACAATTGCTTCGACCTCATGGCTTGGTTTTTGCTCTGACATACCATTGTCAACTGTGGGACCCAAATAGACAAGATTGTGTCTTTCCAAATGATGTCCAATCAATCTAATTGACCACCGGTCGACTCCAATCCAGTTGTAGAAACATCTCAAGGATGACCAAAGGAAACAGGATCCACCTGAGCTCAATTACGAGTCTCATAACAAAGAGTCTGAATACTTATGTAAATAAAGTATTTCTGTTTTTATTTTTAATACATTTGCAAACATTTCTAAAACCCTGTTTTTGCTTTGTCATTATGTGGTATTGTACGTAGATTGCTGAGGAAAACATTTTATTTAATCCATTTTAGAATAAGGCTGTAACGCAACAGAATGTGGAAAAAGGGAAGAGGTCTGAAAACTTTCTGAAGGCACTGTATATACAGGCATGATAACCCCCTCCTTGCCAGGTGGTCAACAGTGCAGGGCTCCTGTTAGTACAGTGGCTATTATATTGTGGAGTGAATTCCAATAACGCAACTTTTTGGAACTGAATTAATGGGACTTTCACACGTCATATTGTTATAAATACATTTGGTTGAATGGTCAATTTAAAAAAAAAATATATATATACGTTCACATGTTAAACGGTTCACTCATGGCATTTATCATTACACACACACACACACACACACAAACACACACACACACACACACACACACACACACACACACACACACACACACACACACACACACACACACACACTAGGTGCACAATACCAAACTACCTACTTGTGATTCATCGTCATAGTGTAATCATGGCCTGAACTATAAACAACCATTTTAGTGGTTCCCGTTGAGAGCGAAGTAAATGCCAGATTTAATGACTGGATATATAATGTATAATGTGGCTGTGAAGTTGAATTTGTCTTAGAGATTAGCTAACTGTTGGAGGCTCTGCTAAGTGGCTACGTCATCTCATATGTAATTTATGAGCCAACTCTTTCAAGTAAACGTATTACTCAGCTGCTACCAGGTCTCACAGTCTCACTTCAGAATTAGACATTCATCCATGTTTGTCAAACGTCACATTTCAAAATGTTTAAGGTTAAGGTTGAGTTCCAGCCAGGTCACCCTTGATACAAGTCAATATTACATCCACATCTGAGGACATCGGGAGATGACGTGGAAAGTGGCCACTAGGGGGCAACAGGGAGAGCTGTTACCTTCAACTAGATACTTTCTGCCTCTGGGGCAAAAGGTTGCATGTTTGAATCCAGCGATGCAAAGATGTTATTGAGATTTTTGTTTTATGCCTATCCCAAACCGTAACCCTTACATTAACCTTTCAGAGTTAATCCCTAACCTTAGGATTTCCGAGTTAATGCCTAAACTTAACCCTAAACAAAAAAAATAGGAGTTAATGTCTAACCTTAATCTTAAACACTTAAAAATGTCACATTTTGAGAAAGATGGATGAACATCTAATTCTGACGTGAGACTGTGAGACTTTGATCTAAGTTCAGGCATTAGCGCCAAATTCTTAAGGTTAAGCATTAACTCCGAATGGTTAAGTTAATGTTATTCTCAACCTTTGGAATCAGATGCTTATGCTTATGCTCATCCACAATCCTCAACGCTCTCCTCCGTTGCTTCAAACTTGGAGCACTGTTACCCCTAGTGGCTGGTTTCCACGTCATCTCCCAACGTCCTCAGACGTCTAATACTGATTTATAGGGTGACCTAGCTGGATACTATATGTGGTCAAGTAACTCGTTTTGAATTTGGTGCTTTTAGGGCCACTGTTTGTAAAATATTAAGACTCAATGAATGTCATGGTACACTCTTTTCCTGGTATTCGTTCCTGGTATTTCATGGTGTCCAATTGTTAGTAGCTACTATCTTGTCTCATCGCTACAACTCCAGTACGGGCTCGGGAGAGACGAAGGTTGAAAGTCATGCGTCCTCCGATACACAACCCAACCAAGCCGCGCTGCTTCTTAACACAGCCGCACCAATGTGCCGGAGGAAACACCGTGCACCTGGCAACCTTGGCTAGCCTCCACTGCGCCCGGCCCGCCACCGGAGTCACTGGTGCGCGATGAGACAAGGACATCCCTACCGACCAAGCCCTCCCTAACCCGGACGATGCTAGGCCAATTGTGCGTCGCCCCATGGACCTCCCGGTCATGGCCGGTTACGACAGAGCCTGGGCGCAAACCCAGAGTCTCTGATGGCACAGCTGGCGCTGCAGTACAGCGCCCTTAAACACTGCGCCACCCGGGAGGCCGTTCAACACTCTTACAGTTTTTTTTCGATTGCTAAACGACAGTGGACACAACTGGAGTCACATGTGCAAAACTCTAACTACAGTCTGCACAGCAGCAGTTCATGTGGACCAAACTCTAGTTCGTTTTTCATTGCTTGAACACAGTTTTCAAAACTCTACACACTTATCCCATGACTTTAACCACAACCTGCACAACACTGTGGATTTACAGCACTTTGTTCAAATGCTAACACACTGCTGTCAAAACTGTGAACCACACATTCAAAACGGAATAGATTTCAGCCTTGTGCCTTTCAAACACTGCTGATTGCAATTTCAGCTGAAAGGCTAAGCAGGTGTCTTGTTTTAGACTTGTTAGTGAACACACCCACATATTACAGTATATATAGGTAGAGCTCAGAAAGACTCATTTTGGAAATGGAACAAGGAAGATGGGTTCGTGGAGGGAGAAGGGTGGCAGGGAGAGGGCGGATGCGTGCAGGAAGACAAAGAAGACAAAGAGCTGTTATTTCAGATGAAATAAGGGCTACACTTATAGACCATGTTGTGAACCATGGTCTCTCATTGAGAGAGGCAGGGTTGAGGGTGCAACCCAATCTGCAAAGATCCACAGTGGCATCTGTAATACGAATTTTCCATCATGCAAACAGGTGAGAGTTACATCCTTGCAGTGAATGAAAACATTACAGGAATCTATTTTGTATTGCAATTATAGAATATTTACATAGATATATATTACAGTAAGTTTGACTGTAAAATATATTTTTACAACAGGACCCAAAGGCTGCCCCCAACAGGGGGAAGAGGAAAAATATTTTCAGATGTGCAGGAAAATGCTATTGTTGACATGGTTGTTGTCAACAATGCAATAAAACGGCGGGAGATTCAAGATAGAGTGCTGGCTGATAATGATATATTTGAAAATGTTAATCCTGTCAGCACAACAACTATTGCTCGAGTCCTAAAGAAACACCAATTTACAATGAAACAGTTATACACTGTACCGTTCGAGAGAAACAGTGAACGGGTAAAAGAGCAAAGATACCAATATGTCCAGGTAAGACGTCTGAGGTTACGTACACAGCTATACAAAATATTTACAGTAAAAAAAAACACTAGCATTTCTACAGTAAAACTGTGCACTTACTGTTTTTCAGAGAGTAATGGAGGTGGAAGCACTGGAAAGACCACATTCATTTGTATTTATCGATGAAGCTGGATTTAACCTTGCCAAAACACGGCGCAGAGGAAGGAATGTTATAGGTCAAAGGGCCACTGTGGAGGTTCCAGGCCAAAGGGGGGGAAATATCACCATGTGTGCTGCAATGGCCAATGATGGTTTGCTTCTCAACACACCACTCATTGGCCCATACAACACAGAAAGGCTTATAGCTTTCCTAGAACAGCTCTATGCTCAGCTAGTGCCAGCAGAACAGGGGGAACCAGTAAGAAACCCCCAAGTTTTTGTCATAGTTTGCGATAACGTTGCTTTTCACCACTCTGCAGCTGTCACAGATTGGTTTGCAGCACATCTCAGATTTATGGTTTTGTACCTGCCTGCATATTCACCCTTCCTCAACCCAATCGAGGAGTTTTTGTCTGCCTGGAGGTGGATGTGAGGACACGAGTCCAGAGGACTGCCAGGGATGGATAAGGCACTCCAGAAGGTTCTTCCCCAGGTGCATGGCAAGAGAAAACATTAGATGTGATGTTGAAGAAAACCTGTGGCCTGATGCTAGAGAGAGGCAGGATTAGCCCCTCAATTATTTGTTTGAATTACAGTATGTACTTTTAGTTTCTACCTTTTTTTTCTCATTACTCTAATTCCGTAAATTACTACAGACTGTTGAAGCAAACTGCTAATTTTCATTTACCTTAAAGAATTGTTATGTTCTAAAAATGTTAATAAATCATGTGAAAGAATGTCACTCTTTTCTTTGAAAATATGACTTTGTATGAAGTCACTGAAATTGTTCAAACTGTAAAGATGAAAAGTTTGTATTTTCTGTATTGGTGTTTGATGCTAGTGTTTTTACTCTCAGTGTGTTCTGAGTGACAGTGTGTGTTATCTCAGTGAGGGTTGTGCATAGTGTTTGGCTGCACTGAGCGTGTTTTGAGCCATGTGTTAAGAGTTGTGTTGCTTGTAATGAGTTTTGCAGGTGATGTGAACTGTTTAGCTCAGGTGACTGTTGGTAGTGCAGACTGTAGTTAGAGTTTTGCACATGTGACTCCAGTTGTGCCCACTGTCGTTTAGCAATCGAAAAAAACTGTAAACCACTTTTCTTCCCTGTGCACTAGTTACAGTGTGGTGATGTAAAGTCTTCCAGTTGAGTTTCGCCATCTAGTGGGAAAATAGGGGCATGACAACATTAGAGAAACAACACCTGCTGTGCAATAGAGGGATGAGAGGCCTCCACTCCATGTGTTATGGGTTTTCTCTAAGTTCTGTATTGATGCATGATATATCATTTTTTTTTACCAAAGTATGTATTCGTTTTGCATAAGTAGTGGTCTCAAACTCCCGGCTCACAAGCCACATCAGGCCCACAAGCCACTTTTGGTGGCCTTTGTGTAGTGAGTTTGGGACCACTGCACTATGGTCACTTTATTCTCCTCTCTCCTCTTTCTCTGTCCCCCAGATGGTTGTCAAGTGAAGTCCACTCTTGACCAGGTATAAAGAATATTATCTCTCTGTATATCATAATAATTGTATAAGGAATATTATCCCTACAACATAATAATAGTATAAAAAATATAAGCGCATAATAATAGTATAAAGTATAAAGAATATTATCTCTGCATAACATAATAATAGTATATAGTATATAAATAGTATCTCTCTGTATAACATAATAATAGAGAATGTGTGTTCAAATAATTGAGTCTTCAATGCAGGAAATTTGCTATATAGACCAGGGCTGCCCAACCCTCTTCCTGGAGATCTACTGTCCTGTGAGTTTTCAGTTCAACCCTCTTCCTGGAGATCTGTCCTGTGGGTTTTCAGTCCAACCCTCTTCCTGGACATCTACCGTCCTGTGGGTTTTCAGACCAACCCTCTTCCTGGAGATCTACTGTCCTGTGAGTTTTCAGTTCAACCCTCTTCCTGGAGATCTACTGTCCTGGAGATCTACCATCCTGTGGGTTTTCAGTTCAACCCTCTTCCTGGAGATCTACAGTCCTGTGGGTTTTCAGTCCAACCCTCTTCCTGGAGATCTACTGTCCTGTGGGTTTTCAGACCAACCCTCTTCCTGGAGATCTACTGTCCTGTAGGTTATCAGACCAACCCTCTTCCTGGAGATCTACCGTCCTGTAGATCTCTGGCAATGAGGCCCTTTATCTACTTCCCCAGAGTCAGATGAACTCATGGATACTGTATCCAGTATGAAGGATGGGTAGTTTTGTAAGTCAATGTTAGTTAGTGTTAGCACAATGACTGAAAATCTAAGTGTATCTGCTAGTAGGGTTAGGGTTAGGGTTAGGGTCGGGTTAAGGGTTTGTAAAGGTTATGGTTAAGAGCTAAGAGTCAGTTACAGATTTTGGCTTTCTCTCTGTTGCTAGTTAGCTGTTGAACCTTTGACAACAGATGCCACTCTGTTTCAGTCCAGACAGATTGACTCTAAACTGAATGACAGATTGACTGTAGTGAATGACATTGTCCTGTTCTTACCCTCTGTGCATCTGTACACACAGCGAGGCCAGACAGCCTATCAATCTATCCATGAATTACTGTCTGAATGTAGTGCTTCCACCAGTCAACAGATGGCGCTGAAGTAAATCAAATCGAATTTAAGTTCATTCATCCTATGCACAGGACAGAGTGTAAACAGTGCAAAGACATGCTTACTTGAGAGCTTCCTCAACAAAGCAGTATAAAACAAGCAGTAAAACTAGAACAGTCACAAATACAAATACTACGACCCTGCTCCTTGTTCCCTGTCTGGTGCTTATTGAATACGACCCTGCTTCTTGTTCTCTGTCTGGTGCTTATTGAATACGACCCTGCTCCTTGTTCTCTGTCTGGTGCTTATTGAATACGACCCTGCTCCTTGTTCTCTGTCTGGTGCTTATGGAATACGACCCTGCTTCTTGTTCTCTGTCTGGTGCTTATTGAATACGACCCTGCTCCTTGTTCTCTGTCTGGTGCTTATGGAATACGACCCTGCTCCTCGTTCTCTGTCTGGTGCTTATTGAATACGACCCTGCTCCTTGTTCTCTGTCTGGTGCTTATTGAATACGACCCTGCTTCTTGTTCTCTGTCTGGTGCTTATGGAATACGACCCTGCTTCTTGTTCTCTGTCTGGTGCTTATTGAATACGACCCTGCTTCTTGTTTTCTGTCTGGTGCTTATTGAATACGACCCTGCTTCTTGTTCTCTGTCTGGTGCTTATTGAATACGACCCTGCTTCTTGTTCTCTGTCTGGTGCTTACGGAATACGACCCTGCTTCTTGTTCTCTGTCTGGTGCTTATTGATTATGACCCTGCTTCTTGTTTTCTGTCTGGTGCTTATTGAATACGACCCTGCTTCTTGTTCTCTGTCTGGTGCTTATTGAATACGACCCTGCTCCTTGTTTTCTGTCTGGTGCTTATGGAATACGACCCTGCTTCTTGTTCTCTGTCTGTTACACTGTTGTGTTCTGCTGTTGTGGACTAAATGAGAGAACTGCTGGGCAGTTAAATGGACTAAAATCAATGACGTATAGAGAGGAAAATGAAAGAGACGTATAGAAGACACTAAAATACGTATAATCTTATTTTTCTTTACAGTTTCTTAGAAACAATGTGTTTTATTGTGTTGGTTTCGTTAAGGCACAATGCAAATGCCTGGAATGGAATCATCTCCATTTTACATTTGTAAAATCCTGTTTGGAGTGTCGCCTCCTCTTCATTCCTGGATGTCTTATGACAAGAGACACACACACACACATACACACACATGCACACAAGCAAGCACGCAAGCACACACACAGACACACACATATTCGTGTACACACACACACACACACACAGACACAGACACAGACACAGACACAGACACAGACACAGACACAGACACAGACACAGACACAGACACACACAGACACAGACACAGACACAGACACACACACACACTTAGGGCTGTCTGACTGTCGCCCAAACCACTCCACTAAAATGCCAGAACAGAGAATGGTGCCATGTTATTTTATTTCACAGAGATGAGAGAAGCCCGTC
The DNA here is from genome assembly GCF_013265735.2 of Oncorhynchus mykiss. Taxonomy (NCBI): domain Eukaryota; kingdom Metazoa; phylum Chordata; class Actinopteri; order Salmoniformes; family Salmonidae; genus Oncorhynchus; species Oncorhynchus mykiss. Next base: position 35,944,170 of record NC_048568.1, read on the forward strand.
CTCGTTGCTCCTAGGTTACAGCACTAGATGAGGTGTGGATGCTTGATAAGTAATGCTCATTGAATTAGGAGCATGATTATGGAGACATAAAGTAATGCTCATTGAATTAGGAGCATGATTATGGAGACATGAAGTAATGCTTGTCAAATAGGGAGCATGATTATTGAGACAAAGTAATGCTCATTGAATTAGGAGCATGATTATGGAGACATAAAGTAATGCTTGTTGAATTAGGACAATGCTTATAGAGACAAAAAGTAATACTTGTCAAATTAGGAGCATGATTATAGAGACATAAAGTAACGCTTGTCAAATTAGGAGCATGATTATAGAGACATAAAGTAACGCTTGTCAAATTAGGAGCATGATTATGGAGACATAAAGTAATGCTTGTCAAATTAGGAGCATGATTATAGAGACATAAAGTAACGCTTGTCAAATTAGGAGAATGATTATAGAGACATAAAGTAACGCTTGTCAAATTAGGAGAATGATTATAGAGACATAAAGTAACGCTTGTCAAATTAGGAGAATGATTATAGAGACATAAAGTAACGCTTGTCAAATTAGGAGAATGATTATAGAGACATAAAGTAACGCTTGTCAAATTAGGAGAATGATTATAGAGACAAAAAGTAATACTTGTCAAATTAGGAGCATGATTATAGAGACATAAAGTAACGCTTGTCAAATTAGGAGAATGATTATAGAGACATAAAGTAACGCTTGTCAAATTAGGAGAATGATTATAGAGACATAAAGTAACGCTTGTTGAATTAGGAGAATGATTATGGAGACATATAGCCTTCTCTGCATCTCAAATGGTACCCTATTCACTACAAAGTGCACTACTGTTGGCCAGGGCCCATAGGGTCTAAAGTAGTGTACTACACTGGGAATAGCATTATGTTTGGGACAGGCACAGTGGGCTCCTGGCACCCTCAGGTGTATCCTTGTCAATCATTGGGTCACTGGGGCTCGAGGTGGGGTCAGAGGACCAATCAGCTGTCAGTTTTCCAGATGGCACATTAGCAGGACGATGAGTATTACCATGACTTCTAATAACCCCCAGGATCTTCCTCTCTTCTCTCTCTGTTTCTATGACCAAACAGTCATAAAATCATCTGATGTCGTGACTTGTGTTCTATTAACACTGGACGCTACACAAAGCCCTTGACTTCTACTCCTCAAGGCTACACATTTCATATAACGAATTATCAAGATTTTTTTCCTTCTTTCTCAATTTCTATGGCTGACCACCAGAGCATTATCTGATGAGATCTCTTTTGTGTGTTAAGAGCCCTGGACACCACCGACAGGCTGTCTCTAGGTTCCATTCAATGAGGACAGGCTATCTCTAGGTTTCATTCAATGAGGACAGGCTGTCACCAGGTTCCACTCAATGAGGACAGGCTGTCACTAGGTTCCATTCAATGAGGACAGGCTGTCTCTAGGTTCCATTCAATGAGGACAGGCTATCTCTAGGTTTCATTCAATGAGGACAGGCTGTCACCAGGTTCCATTCAATGAGGACAGGCTGTCTCTAGGTTCCATTCAATGAGGAGAGGCTGTCTGTCACTAGGTTCCATTCAATGAGGACAGGCTATCTCTAGGTTCCATTCAATGAGGAGAGGCTGTCTCTAGGTTCCATTCAATGAGGACAGGCTGTCTCTAGGTTCCATTCAATGAGGAGAGGCTGTCTGTCACAAGGTTCCATTCAATGAGGACAGGCTGTCACTGGGTTCCATTCAATGAGGAGAGGCTGTCTGTCACCAGGTTCCATTCAATGAGGACAGGCTGTCTGTCACTAGGTTCCATTCAATGAGGACAGGCTATCTCTAGGTTCCATTCAATGAGGACAGGCTATCTCTAGGTTCCATTCAATGAGGACAGGCTATCTCTAGGTTCATTCAATGAGGACAGGCTATCACTAGGTTCCATTCAATGAGGACAGACTATCACTAGGTTCCATTATGAAGGCTATCACTAGGTTCAATTATGAAGGATATCACTAGGTTACATTATGAAGGCTATCACTAGGTTACATTATGAAGGCTATCACTAGGTTCCATTATGAAGGCTATCACTAGGTTCCATTATGAAGGCTATCACTAGGTTACATTATGAAGGATATCACTAGGTTGCATTATGAAGGCTATCACTAGGTTGCATTATGAAGGCTATCACTAGGTTACATTATGAAGGCTATCACTAGGTTACATTATGAAGGCTATCACTAGGTTACATTATGAAGGCTATCACTAGGCTCCATTATGAAGGCTATCACTAGGTTCCATTATGAAGGCTATCACTAGGTTCCATTATGAAGGCTATCACTAGGTTACATTATGAAGGCTATCACTAGGTTACATTATGAAGGCTATCACTAGGTTACATTATGAAGGCTATCACTAGGTTCCATTATGAAGGCTATCACTAGGTTACATTATGAAGGCTATCACTAGGTTACATTATGACTACTCTCTGGCTTGTTTTTCAGTAGGCAAACTGTCGTACCGTCATCTGATCTCTTCTCATTTGTGTATTAAGAGCACTGGACACTACACAGCCTTTTACTTTTATTTCAGCAGGATTGGCTATACAGGGGTTTCTTCATGACTCTAATGCATGACGGAAACGTAACTAGATTGTGTTTTTGGAACAGGTTGTCTCTGAATAAACAACTTTCTGTGTATTAGACAAAGGTCTTTAGAATCCTTCTCAAAAGAACTGTAGAATCCTTCTCAAAAGAACTTTAGAATCCTTCTCAAACGAACTTTAGAATCATTCTCAAAAGAACTTTAGAATCATTCTCAAAAGAACTTTAGAATCCATCTTCTTTCTTCATTCATCCTTCTTCTTCTAAAGATAACCTTTTCCTAAACCGAGGATTCTTTTTTATATTATATCTATATATATATACTCCTCCAATACTGTCTGGAACACTGAACTCTACATGGCTTTCACTGGAAAAATACACACACAGCGACACACACACTCACATGCACACGCACACATTACCTGTCTACTTTCTGCTCCTCTGAGCATCAGATGGCCTCCCATCTCTCTTTTGTCTCTTTATTGTGGTGATGCTGAAAGAAAGAGGAGTCGATAAAGGCCCACCAGAGACCAATGTGTCAGTGGTACTAGCAGGGGTCTTGATGTGACAGTGGCACTAGCCGGGAGTTTTGGTGTGACAGCGATCAGCCAGCGGTACTAGCCCTAGCGAGCCGCTCCCAGGGATAGTTGACAGAGACAGGGTTAACTGAAATCTGTGTGACAGCAGCGGGCGTGAGTGTGTGTTTGTGCGGGCACAAAAGGAGCAGTTGCCTGGCAGGGGTTGCCAGTTGAGTCGTGACAGATCACCTCACAGAGAGCAGAGGTGTGAGAGAGGGGAGAAGGAGAGGTGAGAGAGAAAGAGGAGAAGGAGAGAGAGAAGAGTTGAGTGAGAGGAGAAGGGGAGGTGATAGAGAGGAGAAGGAGAAGAGAGAGGAGGAGAGTTGAGAGAAAGGAGAAGGAGAGGTGAGAGAGGAGAAGGAGAGTTGAGAGAGGAGGAGAGTTGAGAGAGAGGAGAAGGAAAGGAGAGAGGGAGAAGGACAGTTGAGAGAGAGAAGGAGAGGTGAGAGAGAGGAGAAGTTGAGGTGAGAGAGAGAAGGAGGGGTGAGAGAGAGGAGAAGGAGAAGGAGAGTTGAGAGAGAGGAGGAGAGTTGAGAGAGAGGAGAAGGAGAGGAGAGAGGGAGAAGGAGAGTTGAGAGAGAGGAGAAGGAGAGGTGAGAGAGGAGGAGAGTTGAGAGAGATGAGAAGGAGAGTTGAGAGAGAGGAGAAGGAGAGGTGAGAGAGAGGAGTTGAGAGAGAGGAGAAGGAGAGGTGAGAGAGAGGAGAAGGAGAGGTGAGAGAGAGAAGGAGAGGTGAGAGAGAGGAGAAGGAGAGGTGAGAGAGAGGAGAAGGAGAGGTGAGAGAGAGGAGAAGGAGAGTTGAGAGAGATGAGGAGGAGAGTTTAGAGAGGAAAAGGAGAGTTGAGAGAGTAGAAGGAGAGGTGAGAGAGAGGAGGAGAGTTGAGAGAGAGGAAAAGGAGAGGTGAGAGAGAGAAGGAGAGGTGAGAGAGGGGAGAAGGCGAGGTGAGAGAGAGAGGAGGAGAGTTGAGAGAGAGGAGAAGGAGAGGTGAGTTCTATACCGACATAACCTGAAAGGCCGCTCAGCAAGGAAGAAGCCACTGCTCCAAAACCTCCATAAAAAAGCCAGACTGCGGTTTGCAACTGCACATGGAGACAAAGATGGTACTTTTATAGAGAAATGTCCTCTGGTCTGATCAAACAAAAATACAACTGTTTGGCCATAATGACCATCGTTGTGTTTGGAGGAAAAAAGGGGAGGCTTGCAAGCCTAAGAACACCATCCCAACCGTGAAGCACAGTGTTGGCAGCATCATGTTGTGGGGTTGCTTTGCTGCAGGAGGGACTGGTGCACTTCACAAAATAGATGGCATCATGAGGAGGAAAATTATCTGGATATATTGAAGAAATATTTCAAGACATCAGTCAGGAAGTTAAAGCTTGGTCGCAAATGAGTCTTCCAAATGGACAATGACCCCAAGCATACTTCCAAAGTTGTGGCAAAATAGCTTAAGGACAACAAAGTCAAGGCATTGGAGTGGCCATCACAAAGCCCTGCCCTCAATCCTATACAACATTTGTGGGCAGAACTGAAAAAGCGTGTGAGAACAAGGAGGCCTTCAAACCTGACTCAGTTACACCAGCTCTATCAGGAGGAATGGGCCAAAATTCACCCAATGTATTGTGGGAAGCTTGTGGAAGGCTACCTCAAACGTTTGACCCAAGAAAAACAATTTAAAGGTAATGCTACCAAATACTAATTGAGTGTATGTAAACTTCTGACCCACTGGGAATGTGATGACATAAATAAATGCTGAAATAAATCATTCTCTCTACTATTATTCTGACATTTCACATTCCTAAAATAAAGTGGTGATCCTAACTGACCTAAGACGGAATTTTTACTAGGATTAAATGTCAGGAATTGTGAACAACTGAGTTTAAATGTATTTGGCTAAGGTGTATGTAAACTTACGACTTCAACTGTACACACTCCTCCATTACTGTCTGGAACACTGAACTCTACATGGCTTTCACTGGGAAAACACACACACAGAGACACACACACTCACATACACACGCACACATTACCTGTCTACGTTCTGCTCCTCTGAGCATCAGATGGCCTCCCATCTCTCTTTTGTCTCTTTATTGTGGGCAGAACTGAAAAAGTGTATGCAAACAAGGAGGCCTTCAAACCTGACTCAGTTACACCAGCTGAAAGAAAGAGGAGTCGGGACTGTGGTCGATAAAGGCCCTCCAGAGACCAATGTGTCAGAGGTACTAGCAGGGGTCTTGGTGTGACAGTGGCACTTGCAGGGAATTTTGGTGTGACAGCGATCAGCCAGCGGTACTAGCCCTCGCGAGCCGCTCCCAGGGATAGTTGACAGAGACAGGGTTAACTGAAATCTGTGTGACAGCAGCGGGCGTGAGTGTGTGTTTGTGCGGGCACAAAAGGAGCAGTTGCCTGGTGGGGGTTGCCAGTTGAGTCGTGACAGATCACCTCACAGAGAGCAGAGGTGTGAGAGAGGGAGAAGGAGAGGTGAGAGAGAGAGAGGAGAAGGAGAGAGAGAGAGGAGAAGAGTTGAGTGAGAGGAGAAGGGGATGTGATAGAGAGGAGAAGGAAAAAAGAGAGGAGAGTTGAGAGAGAGGAGAAGGAGTGGTGAGAGAGAGGAGAAGGAGAGGTGAGAGAGAGAGAGGAGAAGGAGAGTTGAGAGAGAGGAGAAGGAGAGGAGAGAGGGAGAAGGACAGTTGAGAGAGAGGAGAAGGAGAGGTGAGAGAGGAGGAGAGTTGAGAGAGAGGAGAAGGAGAGTTGAGAGAGAGGAGGAGAGTTGAGAGAGTGGAGAAGGAGAGGTGAGAGAGAGGAGAAGGAGAGGTGAGAGAGAGAAGGAGAGGTGAGAGAGAGGAGAAGGAGAGGTGAGAGAGAGGAGGAGAGTTGAGAGAGAGGATAAGGAGAGTTGAGAGAGAGGAGAAGGAGAGGTGAGAGAGAGGAGGAGAGTTAAGAGAGAGGAGAAGGAGAGGTGAGAGAGAGGAGAAGGAGAGGTGAGAGAGAGAAGAAGAGGTGAGAGAGAGGAGAAGGAGAGGTGAGAGAGAGGAGGAGAGTTTAGAGAGAGGAGAAGGAGAGGTGAGAGAGAGGGGAAGGAGAGTTGAGAGAGAGGAGAAGGAGAGGTGAGAGAGAAGGGGAAGTGAGAGAGAGGAGAGAAGGAGAGGTGAGCGACAGGAGAAGGAGAGGTGGTGGAGAGGAGGAGAGTTGAGAGAGAGGAGAAGGAGAGGGTGGAGGAGAAAGAACTGAAGGAGGAGGTGGAGGAGAAATAACTGAAGGAGGAGGTGGAGGAGGGAGAACTGAAGGAGGAGGTGGAGGGGAAAGAACTGAAGGAGGAGGTGGAGGAGGGAGAACTGAAGGAGGAGGTGGAGGAGAAAGAACTGAAGGAGGAGGTGGAGGAGGGAGAACTGAAGGAGGGTTAGGTAGATATGAAAGCTATTATAGGTGGGTTAGGGTTAGGTTGGTATGATAGCTGTTATAGGTGGGTTAGAGTTAGGTTGATACGATAGCTATTACAGCTGGGTTAGGGTTAGGTTGGTACGATAGCTATTATAGGTGGGTTAGAGTTAGGTTGATAGGATAGCTGTTATAGGTGGGTTAGGGTTAGGTTGGTATGATAGCTGTTATAGGTGGGTTAGAGTTAGGTTGATACGATAGCTATTACAGCTGGGTTAGGGTTAGGTTGGTACGATAGCTATTATAGGTGGGTTAGAGTTAGGTTGATAGGATAGCTGTTATAGGTGGGTTAGGGTTAGGTTGATATGATAGATTTTATAGGTGGGTTAGAGTTAGGTTGATAGGATAGCTGTTACAGCTGGGTTAGGGTTAGGTTGGTACGATAGCTATTATAGGTGGGTTAGAGTTAGGTTGATACGATAGCTATTACAGCTGGGTTAGGGTTAGGTTGGTACGATAGCTATTATAGGTGGGTTAGAGTTAGGTTGATAGGATAGCTGTTATAGGTGGGTTAAGGTTAGGTTGATATGATAGATTTTATAGGTGGGTTAGAGTTAGGTTGATAGGATAGCTGTTACAGCTGGGTTAGGGTTAGGTTGGTACGATAGCTATTATAGGTGGGTTAGGGTTAGGTTGGTACGATAGCTATTATAGGTGGGTTAGGGTTAGGTTGATACGATAGCTATTACAGGTGGGTTAGGTTAGGTTGATACGATAGCTATTACAGCTGGGTTAGGGTTAGGTTGGTACGATAGCTATTATAGGTGGGTTAGAGTTAGGTTGATAGGATAGCTGTTATAGGTGGGTTAGGGTTAGGTTGATATGATAGATTTTATAGGTGGGTTAGTGTTAGGTTGATACGATAGCTATTACAGCTGGGTTAGGGTTAGGTTGGTACGATAGCTATTATAGGTGGGTTAGAGTTAGGTTGATAGGATAGCTGTTATAGGTGGGTTAGGGTTAGGTTGATATGATAGATTTTATAGGTGGGTTAGTGTTAGGTTGATATGATAGCTATTACAGCTGGGTTAGGTTAGGTTGATACGATAGCTATTACAGCTGGGTTAGGGTTAGGTTGGTACGATAGCTATTATAGGTGGGTTAGGGTTAGGTTGGTACCAGAAGTATTGTATGCCAGGCTTCCTCATAGTGCTGTAGCTAAGGACTCGACTCACTTCTCTCTCTCTCTCTCTCTCTCTCTCTCTCTCTCTCTCTCTCTCTCTCTATCTCTCTTTCTGTCTCTCTCTCTCTCTCTCTCTCTCTTAATCTCTCTCTCTCCTCTTAATCTCTCTCTCGCACTGAGAAACTTTAAGCGCTGCCTCAGCAGGGAATAGTGAGATGTTAAAGCGGTGTGATTAATCTGTAGCTGTGGACATGTTGAGCATCCAGGCCCAAGGAGAGACAGTCTGTGTCAATGCAACACAACAAATGACTTTCAAAACAGGAGAACAGCATCTCCTCCTCATGAAAAAGACATCAAGTGTTACCCCGTGCTAAATATGATCCAATAGTATGAGCCCTAATCCACATCGACGGGGGGAGAAGTTCCACAGCGTACATATCACTGACAAACTGAAATGGTCCACCCACACGGACAGTGTGGTGAAGAAGACGCAACAGCGCCTCTTCAACCTCAGGTGGCTGAAGAAGTTTGGATTGGCACCTAAAATCCTCACAAACTTTTACAGATGCACAATTGAGAGCATCCTGTCAGGCTGCATCACTGCCTGGTACGGCAACTACTGCTCTATAGAAATAGACTTGAAATCACTGGCCGCTTTAATAATGGGACACTGTTCACTTCAATGTTTACACATTTCACATTACTCATCTAATATGTATATGCTGTATTCTATTCTACTGTATTTTAGTCTATGCCACTCCAACATTGCTAGTCCAATTATTTACACATTCTTTATACTATTTGTTTACTTTGGATTTGTGTGTATTGTTGTGAAATTGTTAAATATTATTTGTTAGCCATTACTGCACTGTTGTAGCTAGAAACACAAGCATTTCACTACACCCGCAAAAACATCTGCTGAACACATGTTCATGACCAATAACATTTGATTTGACTTGATCCAATCAAAAGGCCTCCAGTTCAATCTGTGACACGAGCAGAATGTAAGCACTCTCAAGAAGAAGTGTTACTTTTTGATTCATTCTGAAGACACGTTATTACACATTTCTAGGCAGCAATCTTTTGTCTTTTGTTCTCTTTGGGTCTGTAAAGGAATCAGGAAGTCAGATTTGGGGCCTGTTTGCTAATTGGACAAACCCATGGGGACAGAAGCAATCAGCAGAGCTAAAGACTCGTGCTTCCCAGGCATGCCAACTCACATACTACTATCACAACCATGCCATTTCAACACACTAACATCACAACCATGTCATCTCACCACACTACCAATGCTTCAGTCTGGTTTTAGACCCCATCATAGCACTGAGACGGCACTTGTGAAGGTGGTAAATGACATTTTAATGGCATCGGACCGAGGCTCTGCATCTGTCCTCGTGATCCTAGACCTTAGTGCTGCTTTTGATACCATCGATCACCACATTCTTTTGGAGAGATTGGAAACCCAAATTGGTCTACACGGACAAGTTCTGGCCTGGTTTAGATCTTATCTGTCGGAAAGATATTAATTTGTCTCTGTGAATGGTTTGTCCTCTGACAAATCAACTGTAAATTTCGGTGTTCCTCAAGGTTCCGTTTTAGGACCACTATTGTTTTCACTATATATTTTACCTCTTGGGGATGTTATTCGAAAACATAATGTTAACTTTCACTGCTAAGCGGATGACACACAGCTGTACATTTCAATGAAACATGGTGAAGCCCCAAAATTGCCCTTGCTAGAAATATGTGTTACAGACATAAGGAAGTGGATGGCTGCAAACTTTCTACTTTTAAACTCGGACAAAACAGAGATGCTTGTTCTAGGTCCCAAGAAACAAAGAGATCTTCTGTTGAATCTGACAATTAATCTTAATGGTTGTACAGTCGTCTCAAATAAAACTGTGAAGGACCTCGGCGTTACTCTGGACCCTGATCTCTCTTTTGAAGAACATATCAAGACCATTTCAAGGACATCTTTTTTCCATCTACGTAACATTGCAAAAATCAGAAACTTTCTGTCCAAAAATTATGCAGAAAAATTCATCCATGCTTTTGTCACTTCTAGGTTAGACTACTGCAATGCTCTACTTTCCGGCTACCCGGATAAAGCACTAAATAAACTTCAGTTAGTGCTAAATACGGCTGCTAGAATCCTGACTAGAACCAAAAAATTTGATCATATTACTCCAGTGCTAGCCTCTCTACACTGGCTTCCTGTCAAAGCAAGGGCTGATTTCAAGGTTTTATACTGCTAACCTACAAAGCATTACATGGGCTTGCTCCTACATATCGCTCTGATTTGGTCCTGCCGTACATACCTACACGTACGCTACAAGACGCAGGCCTCCTAATTGTCCCTAGAATTTCTAAGCAAACAGCTGGAGGCAGGGCTTTCTCCTATAGAGCTCAATTTTTATGGAACGGTCTGCCTACCCATGTCAGAGACGCAAACTCGGTCTCAACCTTTAAGTCTTTACTGAAGACTCATCTCTTCAGTGGGTCATATGATTGAGTGTAGTCTGGCCCAGGAGTGGGAAGGTGAACGAAAAGGCTCTGGAGCAACGAACCGCCCTTGCTGTCTCTGCCTGGCCGGTTCCCCTCTTTCCACTGGGAGTCTCTGACTCTAACCCTATTACAGGGGCTGAGTCACTGGCTTACTGGTGCTCTCTCATGCCGTCCCTGGAAGGGGTGCGTCACCTGAGTGGGTTGATTCACTGATGTGGTCATCCTGTCTGGGTTGGCGCCCCCCCCCTTGGGTTGCGCCGTGGCGGAGGTCTTTGTGGGCTATACTCAGCCTTGTCTCAGGATGGTAAATTGGTGGTTGAAGATATCCCTCTAGTGGTGTGGGGGCTGTGCTTTGGCAAAGAGGGTGGGGTTATATCCTTCCTGTTTGGCCCTGTCCGGGGGTGTCCTCGGATGGGGCCACAGTGTCTCCTGACCCCTCCTGTCTCAGCCTCCAGTATTTATGCTTCAGTAGTTTATGTGTCGGGGGGCTAGGGTCAGTTTGTTATATCTGGAGTACTTCTCCTGTCCTATTCGGTGTCCTGTGTGAATCTAAGTGTGCGTTCTCTAATTCTCTCCTTCTCTCTTTCTTTCTCTCTCTCGGAGGTTCTGAGCCCTAGGACCATGCCCCAGGACTACCTGACATGATGACTCCTTGCTGTCCCCAGTCCACCTGGCCGTGCTGCTGCTCCAGTTTCAACTGTTCTGCCTTATTATTATTCGACCATGCTGGTCATTTATGAACATTTGAACATCTTGGCCATGTTCTGTTATAATCTCCACCCGGCACAGCCAGAAGAGGACTGGCCACCCCACATATGCTCTCTCTAATTCTCTCTTTCTTTCTCTCTCTCGGAGGACCTGAGCCCTAGGACCATGCCCCAGGACTACCTGACATGATGACTCCTTGCTATCCCCAGTCCACCTGACCACCATGCTGCTGCTCCAGTTTCAACTGTTCTGCCTTATTATTATTTGACCATGCTGGTCATTTATGAACATTTGAACATCTTGGCCATGTTCTGTTATAATCTCCACCCGGCACAGCCAGAAGAGGACTGGCCACCCCACATAGCCTGGTTCCTCTCTAGGTTTCTTCCTAGGTTTTGGCCTTTCTAGGGAGATTTTCCTAGCCACCGTGCTTCTACACCTGCATTGCTTGCTGTTTGGGGTTTTAGGCTGGGTTTCTGTACAGCACTTTGAGATACGGTATGGAAGTCAGGGACTGGAAGGATGAAGGATGAAGCTGTTACGATGACGTTGAGGAGTGGAGGAACTTTATGCATGGATGGATACGCAGAAGGGACCCGGTTAGAGTTGGTGAGGCAGTCAGGTCTGCAGCCTCAGTAAGGACGGGCATACAATTTTTTTCTCTCTGTGTGTGCCCACCAGTGCCCACCGGATTGCGCAGGGCTGGCACGGAGGGGAAAGACCCATCTGTTGTAGGAGATTATGATTTCGCAGACACACACACACACACACACACACACACACACACACACACACACACACACACACACACACACACACACACACACACACACACACACACAGGATAGGATTAAGGAGAGGATCATGGATCATAGAGGGGAGATTATGTAATAAAAATCACTAAATTATTCTACATGTGCCCGTCTGGCATGAGGTCTAATGTACCAGAGATTCAGGACTGTGTTATGTGATGTTCATGTGGAATGGTTAGCTACAGTGCATTGGGAAAGTATTACAGCTCCTTCCCTTTTTCCACATTTTGTTACGTTACAGCCTTATTCTAAACTGGATGAAACTGTTTTTTGCCCCTCATCAATCAACACGCAATACCCCATAATGACATCACAATACACCATAATGACATCACAATTCCCCATAATGACATTACAATCCCCCATAATGACAAAGCAAAAACAGGTTTTTAGAATTTTTTTCAAATGTATAAACAAAAATAAACTGAAATATGTAATCTACATAAGTATTCAGACCCTTTGCTATGAGACTTGAAATTGAGCTTTGGTGCATCCTGTTTCCATTAATCATTCTTGAGATGTTTCCACAACTTGATTTGAGGCCACCTGTGGTAAATTAAATTGATAAGACATGATTTGGAAAGGCACACACCTGTCTCTATAAATAAGGTCCCACAGTTGACAGTGCATGTCAGAGCAAAAACCAAGCCTTGAGGTTGAAGGAACCACCAAAACTCTTCCTAGAGCTGGCTGCCCGGCCAAACTGAGCAATAAGGGGAGAAGGGCCTTGGTCAGGGAGGTGACCAAGAACCCAATAGTCACTCTGACAGAGCTCCAGAGTTCCTCTGTGGAGATGGGAGAACCTTCCTGAAGGACAACCATCTTTGCAACACTCCACCAATTATGCCTTTATTGTAGAGTGGCCAGATGGAAGCCACTCCTCAGTAAAAGGCACATGACAGCCCGCTATACCCTCAGACAAACAATCAAACAGGCAAAGCATCAATACAGGACTAAGATTAAATCTTGCTACACCGGCTCTGACGCTCGTCGGATGTGGCAGAGCTTGAAAACTACTGTGGACAACAAAGGGAAACCCAGCCGCGAGCTGCCCAGAGAGGGAACAACAGAGAGAGAGAGAGGGACCAACAGAGAGAGAGAGGGACCAACAGAGAGAGAGAGAGAGGGATTAACAGAAAGAGAGAGAGGGGCCAACAGAGAGAGAGAGAGAGGGATCAACAGAAAGTGAGAGGGATCAACAGAGAGAGAGAGAGATCAACAGAGAGAGAGAGGGATCAACTGAACGAGAGGGATCAACAGAGAGAGAGAGGGATCAACAGAGAGAGAGAGAGGGATCAACAGAGAGAGAGAGAGGGATACACAGAGAGAGAGAGAGGGATCAACAGAAAGTGAGAGGGATCAACAGAGAGAGAGAGAGAGATCAACAGAGAGAGAGAGGGATCAACTGAAAGAGAGTGGGACCAACAGAGAGAGAGAGAGATCAACAGAGAGAGAGAGGGATCAACTGAAAGAGAGTGGGACCAACAGAGAGAGAGAGGGATCAACAGAGAGAGAGAGAGGGATCAACAGAGAGAGAAGGAGGGATCAACAGAGAGAGAGAGGGATCAACAGAGAGAGAGGGATCAACAGAGAGAGAGAGGGATCAACAGAGAGAGACAGATGAACAGAAAGAGAGAGAGGGATCAACAGAGAGAGAGAGAGGGATCAACGGAGAGCGAGAGAGAGGGATCAACAGAGAGAAAGAGAGGGATCAACAGAAAGAGAGAGGGACCAACAGAGAGAGAGAGAGGGACCAACAGGGAGAGAGAGAGAGGGATCAACAGAAAGAGAGAGGGACCAACAGAGAGAGAGAGAGAGAGGTATCAACAGAAAGAGAGAGGGACCAACAGAGAGAGAGAGGGATCAACAGAGAGAGAGAGGGATCAACAGAGCGAGAGGGACCAACAGAAAGAGAGACTGATCAAGATGTCGAGATTGAGAGAGATCTAGAGGCAGTTTTGATTGGGAACAGGTGTAGCTTGTCGTCTCCACTCTTCAGATAAAGTTTAATTATGCAACAAACTTATGTCACGAACTGGATGCACAGTGACATCAAGGTGATGGATGAGGTATTTCCAGGACGACAAGGTGCTAGATGGTTCTTATTGGCTTGGCAGAGACGACTTCCTAAAGAGTTTGAGTGGCAGGCAGCTAGTGACCTGTACCATCTGTCTCCTTGTCTATCTCTCTCTCTCTCTCAATTCAATTTTTGATGGCATAGAATTTTTGATGGCACAGAAGGCCCTTCTTGCCTTGCCTCTCAGCTCGTTTACAGCTTTGTCAAAGTTGTCGAAGTTACCCGAGTGCTTTAAGCCAAGTGCTTTAGGGCAATGGTGTCTAGATGGAATTTGTATTCGTGGTTCTGGGAACTGGAATTTTTTTGGAACACCATTATTTTTGTCTCACTGAGATTTACTGTCAGGGCCCAGATCTGACAGAAACTGTACAGAAGATCTAGGTGCAGACTGTTCTAGTGCCCTCGCCAAATCGTTGATATACGTGTTGAAGATGGTGGGGCTTAAGCTGCATCCCTGTCTCACACCCCGGCCATATGGAAAGAAATGTGTTTGTTTTTTGCCAATTTTAACCGTACATGTTTTTATAATGTCATATGTTTTTTTCCCCCAACAACACCTTCCATCAATTTGTTTAGCAGGCCCTCATGCCAAATTGAGTCAAAAGCTTTTTTGAAATCAACAAAGCATGAGAAGACTTTGGCTTTGTTTTAGTTTGTTTGTCAATTAAGTTGTGCAGGGTGAATACGTGGTCTGTTGTACGGTAATTTGGTAAAAAGCCAATTTGACATTTGCTAAGTACATTGTTTAGAGGATTCTCCCAAGGTTGCCTTTGAAGCAAATCCCACAGTAGTTAACTGACTTGCCTAGTTAAATAATGGTAAAAAAAATAAAGACACAGTACCTCTTTGCTTGACATCATGGGGAAATCAAAAGAAATCAGCCAAGTCTGGTTCATCCTTGGGAGCAATTTCATGTTCATCTGTACAAACAATAATTTGCACTTTTTGCACCATGGGACCATAAAATCGTCATACCGCTCGCTCAGGAAGGAAACGCATTCTGTCTTTTAGAGTTGAATGTACTTTGGTGCAAAAAGTGAAAATCAATTCCAGAACAACAGCAAATGACCTTGTGAAGATGCTGGAGGAAACGGGTACAAAAGTATCTACATCCACTCCACAGTAAAACGAGTCCAATATCGACATAACCTGAAAGGCTGCTAAGCACTGCACCAAAACCACAATAAAAAGCCAGACTACGGTTTGCTACTGCACATGGGGACAACGATCATACTTTTTGGAGAGTCATCTGGTCTGATGAAACAAAAATATAACAGTTTGACCATAATGACCATCGTTATGTTTGAAGGAAAAAGGGGGAGGCTTGCAAGCCAAAGAACACCATCCCAACCGTGAAGCACGGGGGTGGCAGCATCATGTTGTGGGGGTGCTTTGCTGCAGGAGGGACTGGTGCACTTCACAAAACAGATGGCATCATGAGGTAGGAAAATGATGTGGATATATTGAAGCAACATTTCAAGACATCAGTCAGGAAGTTAAAGCTTGGTCGCAAATGGGTCTTCCATATGGACAATGACCGCAAGTATACTTCCAAGGTTGTGGCAAAATGGCTTAAGGACAACAAAGTCAAGGTAAGTCAAAGACCTGACCTCAATCCTATAGAACATTTGAAGGAAGCAAGGAGGCCTACAAACTTGACTCAGTTTAAATGTATTTGGCTCAGGTGTATGTAAACTTTCAACTTCAACTGTATATATTAAGAAGCAACATGGAAAGCTGAGTTGATCTTGTTTGGAAAAATCTGTTGACTGCATGCTGTTGTTTGGTCAATGCATAAAGAGTGAATCTGGAGGATGAGGAAATGCCTGCTGGAGTGACAGGGGGCGGGGCTTGGTGTGTGTGGGATTGGGAAACGACCAAAAGAAGATAGATGGATATAGAACTCCGTCAATTCTAGCAATAAGTCAAAAATTAAATATCGCATCATCTTGCGATATAAATATTTCAATGAAAATATGATTATTTTTGGAGACCCTAGTGTGTGTGTGTGTGTGTGTGTGTGTGTGTGTGTGTGACAGACAGGCAGTGTGCTATTTTAGGAGGCTGGGCTGCAGCAGGACGTATCTGTGCCTTGGCTGAGTCATCATGGCTATAGCAGGGTCTGAGTGGGACGAGGCGGGACGTGTGTGTGTGTGTGTGTGTGTGTGTGTGTGTGTGTGTGTGTGTGTGTGTGTGTGTGTGTGTGTGTGTGTGTGTGTGTGTGTGTGTGTGTGCGTGCGTGCGTGTGTGTGTGTGTGTGTGTGTGGCAGAGAAGTTAGCCCGGGCAGGACGTGGGAACCCTCTCTCACTGTTCTCCCATCTGCTTCACACTGTAACGATGCAGGGGGGTGAGGAAGGGAGGGTAGATAGTTAGGGAAGCGGGACAGAGAAAGACAGAGAGCCGAGAGAGCGGGGGGTTGGCAGAGAGAGAGACAGAGGGACAGATAGACAGAGAGAGATAGACAGAGAGCGTGAGAGAGAAAGAGAGAGAGAGAAAGAGAGAGTGAGAGAGCGAGACAGAGAGAGTGTGATAGAGAGAGAGAGAGAGAGAGAGAGAGAGAGAGAGAGAGAGAGAGAGAGAGAGAGAGAGAGAGAGACAAAGACAGAGACAGAGAGACAGAATAATATTAAGAAATGCAATTGATGGAATGAGAGTAGTGTGGAAATCAACCAAAAAACAATTAGGCAACAACAAATTCAATCCCTTCTAGACAAAGAAGGTGTAAATTTGGCAGTAGAAAACCTAAACAGTATATTTGACTTCCCTATCAGCTCCCCTATCAAATCTAAAATTAACAATGACAAATGGTTTGGTGAAGAATGCAAAAACATAAGAAAGAAATTGAGAAACCTCTCTAACCAAAAACAAAGAGACCCAGAAAATAATCAACTATTAAAGACTACCAGAACCCACTTCTCCAATTACGCTGAATGAACTACAGGACAAAATACAAACCCTCCAACCCAAAAAGGCCTGTGGTGTTGATGGTATCCTAAATGAAATGATAAAATATACAGACCACAAATTCTAATTGTCTATACTTACACTCTTTAACATCATCCTCAGCTCTGGCATCTTCCCCAATATTTGTAACAAAGGACAGATCACCCCAATCCACAAATTTGAACCCATTAACTTCTTGACGCTACCCATCCCTTTAGCGAGATAATTGTAATCAACAACTGCTGAATTGTAGAGCGCCACATTCAAATAAAATTACTAAAAATATTTACATTCATGAAATCACAAGTGCAATATAGTAAAACACAGCTTAGCCTTTTGTTAATCCACCTGTCATGTCAGATTTTGAAAATATGCTCTACAGCGAAAGCAATCCAAGCGTTTGTGTAAGTTTATCGATCGCTCAACAAAACTTTATGTACACCTAACATCAAGTAGCTTGGTCACGAAAATCAGAAAAGCAATCAAATTAATAATTTACCTTTGATGATCTTCGGATGTTTTCACTCACGAGCCTACCAGTTACACAATAAATGTTTCTTTTGTTCCATAAAGATCATTTTTATATCCAAAATACCTCAGGAATCCACAGGAAAGAGCGGTCACGACAACGCAGACAAATTCCAAATAGTATCCCTAATGTCTACAGAAACATGTCAAACGTTTTTTATAATCAATCCTCAGGTTGTTTTTAAAATATATAATCGATAATATATCAACCGCAGCTGTCTTTTTCAGTAGGAGAGGGACAGACAATGGCTGCCCAAACTCTGTTGCGCGAGCAAAATGCTGCTGGCACCCAGCCATACAATGACGCAATTTTATCGTTTTCGCTCATTTTTCAAAATAAATGCCTGAAATGATGTCTAAAGACTGTTGACACCTTGAGGAAGCGATAGGAAAATGATAGTTGATATCCCTTTAAATGGAGCAAAGGCAGGCTATGGAACATGGAGTTTTCAAAATAGAAGCCACTTCCTGGTTTGATGCAAAATCAGTTCTGTTATACTCACAGACAATATTTTGACAGTTTTGGAAACTTTAGAGTGTTTTCTATCCTAATCTGTCAATTATATGCATATTCTAGCATCTGGTCCTGAGAAATGTTGCCTATCAGAAGCTTCTAAAGCCATTACATCATTTTCTGGAATTTTCCAAGCTGTTTATAGGCACAGTCAATTTAGTGTATGTAAACTTCTGACCCACTGGAATTATAATTCAGTGAATTATAGGTGAAATAATCTGTCTGTAAACAATTGTTGGGAAAATTACTTGTGTCATGCACAAAGTAGATGTCCTAACCGACTTGCCCAAACTATAGTTTGTTAACAAGAAATTTGTGGAGTGGTTGAAAAACAAGTTTTAATGACTCCAACATCAGTGTATGTTAACTTCCGACATCAACTGTATATCTGTTAAACACTAGTTAGTTGGTCTTAGCAAGCTGAAAATGTGCCTAAAAAATGGCTGTTAGCCCCTAATGCTAATCACTAGCTAGCTGTCTTGCCATCTACATTCACTGAGAGGGCAAATCTTCCTAGCAAACGTTTGCTCCAATTCAGGCCTTTCCCCGTGGTGGATCCTGTCAGCTTCTTCTTAATCAGAGAGGAAAAGGCAAAGATTATTCTAAATTCTTTGTCTGAATCTACCTATCTATTTAAATCAACCATCTCCTCCCTTACCTTTCATTCATTGTCATGCCAAACAAAACTAAAATAAAATAAAATTTTATTCAAATCAAATGTTATTTGTCACATACACATGGTTAGCAGATGTTAATGCGAGTGTAGCGAAAATGCTTGTGCTTCTAGTTCCGACAATGCAGTAATAACCAACAAGTAATCTAATCTAACAATTCCACAACTACTACCTTAAACACACAAGTGTAAAGGGATAAAGAATATGTACATAAAGATATATGAATGAGTGATGGTACAGAACGGCATAGGCAAGATGCAGTAAATGGTATAGAGTACAGTATATGCATATGAGATGAGTAATTTAGGGTACATAAACATAAAGTGGCATAATTTAAAGTGGCTAGTGATACATGTATTACATAAAGATGGCAAGATGCAGTAGATGATATAGAGTACAGTAAATACATATGAGATGAGTAATGTAGGGTATGGAAACATTATATTAAGTGGCATTGCTCCATTCCAAGAGCTGTATTCACTGTATTCCAACCATAAAATGTGATTGATCATTCAATTTATATGATTCCAGTTTTCCCAAGTGTCTTGATCCATAATCACAAGTAAAATCTCAATATTTGGTTGCAACATTTGCAATTAGATTTTTTACCCATATCGTCCAGCCCTAACACACACACACACACGCGCACACGCGCAAAGACACACACACACACACACACACACACACACACACACACACACACACACACACACACACACACACACACACACACAGACACACACACACACACACACACTCTCACACACACACACACACACACACACACAGAGGCACACACACACACACACACACACACACACACACACACACACACACACACACACACACACACAGACACACACACACACACACACACACTCTCACACACACACACACACACACACAGAGGCACACACACACACACACACTGTCACAGAGGCACTGATGTACGCACGCAGACATGTGCACACGCACGTATAAACACACACTCAAACACCCCCTTCACCCTTTAATCCAACAATAGTTAGCCCTTAGCACCCTCCCTATTGATTATTACACTGCAGTCAACCTATTCCTCATTTGTCCTGCTGTACAGGTGTGGTGTGGGATAAATCAAGCATCCCAAGTGGCGCAGTGGTCTAACGCACTGCATCGCTACAGACCTGGGTTTGATCCCAGGCTGTGTTACAGCCTGCCGTGACCGGGAAGACCCATGATGCTTTGTACAATTGGCCCAGCGTCTTCCGGGTTAGGGGAGGGTTTGGCCCAGCGTCGTCCGGGTTAGTGGAGGGTTTGGCCCAGCGTCGTCTGGGTTAGGGGAGGGTTTGGCCCAGCGTTGTCCGGGTTAGGGGAGGGTTTGGCCCAGCGTCGTCTGGGTTAGGGGAGGGTTTGGCCCAGCGTCGTCCGGGTTAGGGGAGGGTTTGGCCCAGCGTCGTCTGGGTTAGGGTTTTTCCTCCAACATATTGGTGCGGCTGGCTTCCGGGTTAAGCGAGCAGTGGGTCAAGAAGCAGCAAGGTTGTGTTTTAGAGGATGCGTGGCTCTCGACCTTCGCCTCTCCCAAGTCCGTACGTGAGTAGCAGCGATGGGACAAGACTGTAACTACCAATTGGATATCATGAAAAAGGGTTTAAACAAACTAAAACAGTGGTAATCAAAGGCTATAAGAGAATTACAGTGTACTTGTCTTATACAGTATACAGAATTACGATCTATTTTCCTAACATGTTTTATACATTATTACAGTTTAACGATCTATTTTTCTCTCTTGTCTTTGACTGTATCTTTAAGACTCAGCTGAGAACCTGGCAGTAACACTTGGCCATAGAAATTAAAGCGATCACTTCGCATGACGACACCACTCGTGTTTTTAACACAGCTGAAGTGTCTGAGCAGGACATCATGAAAAACTCCAAGGGACAGGATGTGTATAGCAATGACCCCGCCCCCCTGAAGAAAAACTCCAGAACCCTGTGTGCTCTTCAGTCACTCATCTGGTCCGTCTGTCAATTAAAGAAGTGGTGTTCCCTGACAACTGGAAATCTGCTGTCATAACACCAATCGTCAAGACTGAAGATCCAACTGATGTGGTCATTTATAGACCCTTCAGCATTCTCCCAATCATGACGAAGGTGGTAGAAAACATGGTGGCCAACCAACTAATAGTCCACCTAAACTCAGGTCTCTCTCCTCTCCGTCCAATGCATGAAGTCATGTCTAAACTTGACAAATGTGGAGTTGTGGGAGCTGTTTTCCTGTATTTAAAGAAAGTGTTCAACACAGTGAACAAAAAATGTGTTGCTATTCAAACTGTCAATCCACAAGCAGAGCAGAATTATGCCGATACTGCTAATTATCAAAAGCCTACGGATGGTGGCAGCATCATGCTGTGAGGATGTTTTTCAGCAGCAGGGACTGGGAGACTAGTCAGGATCGAGGGAAAGCTGAACAGAGCAAATTACAGAGAGTTCCTTGATGAAAACTTGCTCTAGAGTGTAAGTAGACAGCCAAGACAATGCAGGAGTGGCTTTGGGACAAGTCTCTGAATGGCCTTAAGTGGCCCAGGCAGAGCCCGGACTTGAAACCGATTGAAACCGATTCTATAACTGATTCCGGGAGTGCGGTCAAACATAAAAATAGCTGTGCAGCGACGCTCCCCATCCAACCTGATAGAGCGTGAGAGGGTCTGCAGAGAAGAATAGGAGAAACTCCCCAAATACAGGTGTGCCCTAGAAGACTTGAGGCTGTAATCGCTGCCAAAGGTGCTTCAACAAAGTACTGAGTAAAGGATCTGAATAAATGTGATATTTCAGTTTAATTTTTAATGCATTTGCAAAAATGTAAAAATACATGTTTTTCTTTTTCATTAGGGGGTATTGTGTGTAGATAATTTAATCAATTTTAGAATAAGGCTGTAATGTAACAAAATGTGGAAAAGTCAAGGGGTCTGAATACTTTCCGAAAGCACTGTATTCTGTCTGTACATTGTCTATTGCTGGCAGCACCTATTCACTAAGTCAAATTCAGAGTTTTTGTAAGTGTTCTTAGCGAATGTGTTACATCTGCTTCTGCCACACCTACTTTTCATCCTGTGTCTCCCTAACCTGCCGCCACTCCCCCAGTGTTCTCTCCCTCTTCCTCTGTGTGTATGTGATTGTGAGGGTGGAGACAGGTGTGCTGGAAGCAGATCCCCACCAGCTGCAACCTGTTCCATAATCAAGACCTCTACAAATACTCAGCCCTGCCACTTCCACGCTGCCAGATCATAACCTCTGCTGATTCTGCCCGCTCTGACTTTGGCCCTTGTCTCCAGTCCCACGTCTCATCAGTCCTGCAACTCCCCTCTCTCTAGCTTCAGCCTCCGGACCTGCTTACCCAGTCCCAACTCCCCTCTCTCCAGCCTCAGCCTCCGGACCTGCTTACCCAGTCCCAACTTCCCTCTCTCCAGCCTCAGCCTCCGGACCTACTTACCCAGTCCCAACTCCCCTCTCTCCAGCCTCAGCCTCCGGACCTGCTTACCCAGTCCCAACTTCCCTCTCTCCAGCCTCAGCCTCCGGACCTGCTTACCCAGTCCCAACTTCCCTCTCTCCAGCCTCAGCCTCCGGACCTACTTACCCAGTCCCAACTCCCCTCTCTCCAGCCTCAGCCTCCGGACCTGCTTACCCAGTCCCAACTCCCCTCTCTCCAGCCTCAGCCTCCGGACCTGCTTACCCAGTCCCAACTTCCCTCTCTCCAGCCTCAGCCTCCGGACCTGCTTACCCAGTCCCAACTCCCCTCTCTCTAGCTTCAGCCTCCGGACCTGCTTACCCAGTCCCAACTCCCCTCTCTCCAGCCTCAGCCTCCGGACCTGCTTACCCAGTCCCAACTCCCCTCTCTCCAGCCTCAGCCTCTGGACCTGCTTACCCAGTCCCAACTCCCCTCTCTCCAGCCTCAGCCTCCGGACCTGCTTACCCAGTCCCAACTTCCCTCTCTCCAGCCTCAGTCTCCGGACCTGCTTACCCAGTCCCAACTCCCCTCTCTCCAGCCTCAGCCTCCGGACCTGCTTACCCAGTCCCAACTTCCCTCTCTCCAGCCTCAGCCTCCGGACCTGCTTACCCAGTCCCAACTTCCCTCTCTCCAGCCTCAGCCTCCGGACCTGCTTACCCAGTCCCAACTCCCTTCTCTCCAGCCTCAGCCTCCGGACCTACTTACCCAGTCCCAACTCCCCTCTCTCCAGCCTCAGCCTCCACACCTGGCTTCCTGCAACCCGCCCAAGCTTCCAATGGTCTGCATCCCATCTTCCCCCTGTTTTTCAATAAATACCTTGGTTACCTCATCCCAGTCTCCTCGTCTGAGTCTGCTCTTGGGTTAACCTGTTCTGCTCCGCGTGACAGAATAAAGTGATTCTGACTCTGACACACACACACACACACACACACACACACACACACACACACACACACACACACACACACACACACACACACACACACACACACACACACACACACACACTAGATAGAGTTGTCCTTGCTAGTGCTGCCCAATCGATGGTGACTTGGCTTTGGGTTGCATAGGATAAACAGACAAGGGAGATTGAGATAGCTCTGGGGCTAACATTGATGTGTGTGTATGTGTGTGTTAATTTGAGCTTGTGTGTGTGTGTGTGTTGCTCCGGGCTAACATTGATGTGTGATTAAAGATAGTGTAACTTTCCTGAACCATGAGTGAGATCGTTGACGCTTGGCTAATTGCCCTGGAGAAATCAATGGCCAAGTGTAGGCTAGTTATATGGGCCTCAGGATTACAGCAGTAGGCTACAGCGACACCAGGATGATAGTATGAGTGTCTATGTACTGTATAATATACCTTTCAGCTATGTACTCTATAATATACTGTCAGCTATGTACTCTATAATATACTGTCAGTTATGTACTCTATAATATACTGTCAGCTATGTACTCTATAATATACTGTCAGTTATGTACTCTATAATATACTGTCAGTTATGTACTCTATAATATACTGTCAGCTATGTACTCTATAATATACTGTCAGCTATGTACTCTATAATATACTGTCAGCTATGTACTCTATAATATACTGTCAGCTATGTACTCTATAATATACATTTCAGCTATGTACAGTATAGTATACCTTTCAGCTACAGTATGTACTGTATAATATACCTTTCAGTTATGTACAGTATAGTATACCTTTCAGCTATGTACTGTATAATATACTGTCAGCTATGTACTCTATAATATACTGTCAGCTATGTACTGTATAATATACCTTTCAGCTATGTACTGTCAGCTATGTACTGTACAATATACTGTCAGTTATGTACATACAGCACCAGTCAAAAGTTTGGACACACCTCCTCATTCAAGGGTTTTTCTTTCTTTGTTATATTTTCTACATTGTAGAATAATAGTGAAGACATCAAATCTATGAAATAACACGTGGAACCATGTAGTAACCAAGAAAGTATTACTATTTATATTTTAGATTTTCAAGGCAAAGTAGCCAACCTTTGCCTTGATGAAAGCTTTGCACACTCTTGGCATTATCTCAACCAGCTTCATGAGGCAGTTATCTGGAATGCATTTCTATTAACAGATGTGCCTCATGGGGAATGCTGAGCACTTGTCGGCAGCTTTTCCTTCCCTCCGTGGTCCAACTCATTCCAAACCATCTCAATTGGGTTGAGGTCGGGTGATTGTGGAAGCCAGGTCATCTGATGCAGCACCATCACTCTCCTTCTTGATCAAAAAGCCCTTACACAGCCTGGATGTGTGTTTTGGGTCATTGTTCTTTAGAAAAACAAGTGATAGTCCCACAAAGAGCAAACCAGATGGGATGGCATATCGCAGCAGAATGCTGTGGTAGCCAGTTAATTAAGTGTGCCTTGAATTCTAAATATATCACAGGCAGTGTCACCAGCATAACACCCCCACACCATCACACCTCCTCCTCCGTGCTTCATGGTGGGAACCACACATGCCGAGATCATCCGTTCACCTACTCTGCATCTCACAAAGACACAGCGGTTGGAACTAAAAATCTCAAATTTGCACAGACCAAAGGACAGATTTCCACCAGTCTAATGTCCATTGCTCATGTTTCTTGGCCCAAGCAAGTGTCTTCTTATTATTGGTGTCCTTTAGTAGTGGTTTCTTTGCAGCAATCGACCGTGAAGGCCTGATTCAGTCTCCTCTGAACAGTTGATGTTGAGATGTCTCTGTTACTTGAACTTTGTGAAGCACTCTAATGAACCTTTCCTCTGCAGCAGAGGTAACTCTGGGTCTTCCTTTCCTGTGCGGTCCTCATGAGAGCCAGTTTCATCTTAGTGCTTGATGGTTTTTGCAACTGTATTTGAAGAAACTTGCAAAGTTCTTGACATTTTCCATTTTGACTGACCTTCACATCTTAAAGTAATGATGGACTGTCGTTTCTCTTTGCTTATTTTAGCTGTTCTTGCCATAATATGGACTTGGTCTTTAACCAAATAGGTCTATCTTCTGTATACCACCCCTACCTTGTCACAACACAACTGATTGGCTCAAACGCATTAAGAAGGAAAGAAATTCCACAAACTAACTTTTAACAAGGCACACATGTTAATTGAAATGCATTCCAGGTGACTACCTCATGAAGCTGGTTGAGAGAATGCCAAGAGTGTGCAAAGCTGTCATCAAGGCAAAGGGTGGCTACTTTGAAGAATCTCAAATATAAAATATATTTTGATTTCTTTAACTACGTGATTGGTTACTACATGATTCCATATGTGTAATTTCATAGATTTGATGTCTTCAGTATTATTCTACAATGTAGAAAATATTTAAAAAATATAGAAACACTGTATAATATATTGAGACTAATATACATATGGCATAGATTGATGGATTAGATTGATGCTTTGTTGATCCCTGAAGAGAAGGTTAAATACTATAGTTCCCAAATGCTTGGGATTTGGCTCAGCTGGCCAATGTGGTGTTGATTCGAACCGATACAAGCGTCTCATGGAGTAATGACTTGATTGTTCTGTGGAACAGAACAATTAGAATGTTTGGCTGGTGTTCTCCGATCTCAGAACATCTGCTCTTAGTGAATCATCCTTTGTAATCAGTAATCTGGAACCATTTGATCATTCCATAAACAAGATGACACACACACACACACACACACACACACATTTTTCTAATCAATTTTGCCTAGATCAGCAGTAAAGCCAATAACATTCTTTTTCCAGCGGTTCTATTCTACAACCTCTGATTTTCAAGGACTTTTCATCACCACAGTGTCACGCCCTGGCCATTGAGAGGCTTTTATTCTCTATTTAGGTTATGCCGGGGAGTGACTAGGGTGGGCATTCTGTGTTCTTTTTTCTATGTTTTGTATTTCTTTGCTTTTGGCCGGGTATGGTTCTCAATCAGGGACAGCTGTCTATCGTTGTCTCTGATTGGGAACCATACTTAGGTACCTCTTGCCCACATGGGTTTTGTGGGTAATTTTCTGTATTGTTAGTTTCCTTACAGAACTGTTCGGTTTCCTCTTTGTTGTTTTTTGTTCTAGTGTTCTGATTTTAATAAAATATCATGAACATGTCTCACGCTGCGCCTTGGTCCAGTCATTCACAGGAAGAGGATCGTTACACACAGTGTTTTTGATGTCATGACATTGTGGAATAGAATATAGATCCTGCGGAGGGATAAGTAGATAAATAAAGCAGTGATTTGCCTGTGAAGGTGCCATGATATATCAGTGAGGAGTTTAGACAACCGCAGGCTCCGTTAACCAGAACTACTTGAATCAACATGAAGACGGTAACGGGCTGTTGTTAGCAGTCAGGCAGCAAGTCAAGGTGATACTGGAAACAGCTAGGGCAGGTGTGTGTGTGTAGATTTGTGTGTGTGTGTTTGTGTTAGAACGTAGAGAATCAGCAGTTTAACAAGAACAGAACAATCTCACAGAACAATCTGCAAGTCTGTAATAGTGAGGAATCTTCATATAGAGTTTGGATTATTAATTATAAATTACAAACAATCACACACGCACACACACACACACACACACACACACACACACACACACACACACACACACACACACACACACACACACAGAGGCCTTGCTTGTTTCCATGGGGGGTCAGACTACTTCATGTGCCTGTTATGACTACTTCCTGTGTGTGGCGGGGGTGTGTGAGCGAGAGTGAGAGAGAGAGAGAGAGAGAGAGAGTGAGAGTGACAGAGAGAGAGAAATAAAGAGAGAGAAAGAGAGTGTGTATGAGAGAAAGAGAGTGATAGAGAGAGAGAGAGAGAGTGATAGAGAGAGAGAGATCGAGAGAGAGAGAGAGAGAGAGAGGATGAGAGTGTGTATGAGATCGAGAGAGAGAGTGACAGAGAGAGAGAGCAAGAGAAAGAGAGTGTGTATGAGAGAGAGAGAGAGAGAGAGAGAGAGAGAGATAGAGAGAGAGAAAGAGAGGGTAGGGTTGGCAGGGGAGGAGATGTTTCAACTGTTTGTTTTTTTCTCCTCATGGTGTTGTTGTGTTACCCTTTCCTTCACTTAGTTACCAAAGGCACCCTCTTTGAACCACACTCGGCCAAAAACAAAGAAATAGAAAACATAGAATGCCCATCCAAATCACACTCTGACCTAACCAAATAAATAAATAAAATGGTTCGCTAAGGTCAGGGCGTGACAGTACCCCCCCCCCCAAAGGTCGCAAAACCTGACCTTTTAGGGGAGGGTCCGGGTGGGCATCTATCCTCGGTGGCGGCTCCTGTTCGGGACGTAGCCTCTGCTCCGCAAGCTTCCGTGGAACCGGACCGCGGACCGCCGCCGGAGGCTCCGGACCACTGCCGGAGACTCCGGACTGGGGACCGCCGCCGGAGGCTCCGGACCACTGCCAGAGACTCCGGACTGGGGACCGTCGCTGGAGGCTCTGTGCCATGGATCATCGCTAGAGGCTTCATACGTGGAGCCGGAACAGGTCTCACCGGACTGAGGAGACATACTGGAAGGCAGGTGCTTGGAGCTGCCACAGGGCTTACCAGGCTGGGGAGACATACTGGAGGCCTGGTATGTAGAACTGGAACAGTTCTCACCGGACTGGGGGCGATGCACTGGAAGCCTGGTGCGTGGAGCAGGCACAGGATACACTGGGCCGTGGAGGCACACTGGAGGTCTCGAGCGTAGAGCTGGCACAACCCGTCCTGGCTGGTTGCCCACTTCCGGCCGGCAAATGCGGGTCGCTGGCACAGAGCGCACCGGCCTGTGAATGCTCACTGGAGACACAGTGCGCATCACCGCATAACACGGTGCCTGACGGGTCACATGCTCCCTACGGTAAGCATGAAATAACCAATCTCCCCCTGTGAGCCCCCACAATTTATTTTTTTAGCTGCCTCTCGGGCTTCTGTGACCGGGTCTTGTCCCCTACCCTAATCTCCTCCCCGGTCCAGCTCGGGGGCACTATTTTTATGTTTGGAAAAATAACGTTCCCAAAGTAAACGGCCTATTTCTCAGGACCAGATGCTAGAATATGCATATAATTGACAGATTAGAAAACACCCTAAAGTTTCCAAAACTGTCAAAATATTGTCTGTGAGTATAACAGAACTGATATTGCAGGCGAAACCCTGAGGAAAATCCAATCAGGAAGTGACTTTTATTTTGAAACCCGTCTGTTCCTATGCATGCCTATCCTCCATTTAAAGGGATATCAACCAGATTCCTTTTTCTATGGCTTCCCTAAGGTGTCAACAGTCTTTAGACATAGTTTCCGGCTTTTATTTTGAAAAATGAGCGAGAAAGATCAAGTGGATAGGTGGAAGCTCTCAGAGTGAGTTTTTGCGCACCAGAGTAAAGCCGCCATTGTTCCTCCCGCTGTTATTGAAAAACCTACACACTCGGTTGATATTTTATCAAATATATATATTTTAAAAACTATCTGAGGAATGATTATAAAAAACGTTTGACATGTTTCTGTGGACATTATGAAGACTATTTGGAATTTCCGTCTGCGTTGTCGTGACCGCTCTTTCCTGTGGATTTCTGAACATGTCGTGACAAACAAACGGAGGTATTTTGGGTATAAAAATAATCTTTATGGAACAAAACGAACATTTGCTGTCTAACTGGGAGTCTCGTGAGTGAAAACATCCGAAGATCATCAAAGGTAAACGGTTAATTTGATTGCTTTTTTGATTTTCGTGACCAAGCTTCCTGATGCTAAGTGTACATAACGCTATGCTAGGCTATCGATAAACTTACACAAACGCTTGTATTGCTTTCGCTGTAAAGCATAATTTCAAAATCTGAGACGACAGGTGGATTAACAAAAGGCTAAACTGTGGTTTGCAATATTGCACTTGTGATTTCATGAATATGAATATTTTTTTAGTAATATTATTTGACTGTTGCGCTATGCTATTTCAGCGGTTGCTGACGAAAATGATCCCGCGACAGGGATGGGTAGCATCAAGAAGTTAACGTTTTAAACTCAATGACAACAGAGGTCATTTACAATTGTAATGTATTAAGTGTAAGAAAGTATTTCCTGTCCTTTTTATTTGAAAGTATTTTTACCACCACTGGTTATGTATCGTGTATGACAGGCCTCTGCAGGAAGGGAACACACTCCACCTCATGACCTTCGTGGGTACTGACACGATTGCCATGGCAGCGAGTTGTGATGCTTTTGATTTGCCCCCCCCCCCCCTGCTATAGACATGATGACTCAGCCAAGGCACAGATACGTCCTGCTGCAGCCCTGCCTCCTAAAATAGCACACTGCCAGTCTGACACACACAGACACACACAGACACACACACCCACACACACAGACACCCAAACACACACACACACACACACACACACACACACACACACACACACGCTGGTGTGCTACGGTATTGTACGTGTGTGTGTGTTTGTGCAGGTTTCTTCATTCAGTAGGTGTGAACCCCCCAGCTGGTACCTACTGTTAGGAGAACAAGCATGAAAGGAGAAAAGAGCTGGTTAGATTAAGAAATGTTTGGAATCAGAAGGCATCTTTCTTTTCATTTCCCTTTCCCTTTTCAAATCAAAGCAAATCAAATTGTATTAGTCACATGCGCCAAATACCACAGGTATTACAGTGAAATGCTTACTTACATACAAGCCCCTTAACCAACCAATCCAGTTGTGCATCTTATTGATGTGTGTGTGTGTGTGTGTGTGTGTGTGTCTTTTCTGTCTGCTGTCCTCCTCCTCTACCCAGTGTCCTCCTCCTATACCCAGTGTCCTCCTCCTCTACCCAGTGTCCTCTACCCAGTGTCCTCCTCCTCTACCCACTGTCCTCTCCTCTACCCAGTGTCCACCTCCTCTACCAAGTGTCCTCTCCTCTACCCAGTGTCCTCTCCTCTACCCAGTGTCCTCTCCTCTACCCAGTGTCCTCCTCCTCTACCCAGTGTCCTCCTCCTCAACCCAGTGTCCTCTCCTCTACCCAGTGTCCTCCTCCTCTACCCAGTGTCCTCTCCTCTACCCAGTGTCCTCTCCTCTACCCAGTGTCCTCTCCTCTCCATCAAGCCCTAGGCAACAAGATGGCGGGAACCCAACAATGTACCCGCTATTTTTTGCTGATGACACTAGGACCCGCCAGATTCTCTTGCTGTCCCCTATCTCCATCTGAATGTTTATGAATTGACCTTGACCTTTAACCTTCTGTTATTCCCACAAACTAGCCACGTACAGTATCTCTGCAGCTCATGTCAGCTGATCGCTTTGCTTTCCCAACAGCGTACACTTGAATAGCCAATTTTCACCAATTACTGTTTTCATCCAGGCCAATTGATAGCTGGTTATGTCTGATGCTCTAAGGGCGTGAGGGCCATGGTGAATTGAGGACCTGCCCCTCCCCCTCTGCCTCCCTCTACATTCCACTGACTCTCTCTACCATCCTCTGCCTCCCTCTGCCATCCTCTGCCTCTCTCTGCCATCCTCTGCCTCCCTCTACCTCCCTCTACCTCCCTCTGCCTCCCTCTGCCTCTCTCTACCTCCCTCTGCCTCTCTCTACCTCTCTCTACCTCCCTCTGCCTCTCTCTACCTCCCTCTGCCATCCTCTGCCTCTCTCTACCTCCCTCTGCCATCCTCTGCCTCCCCCTGCCTCTCTCTACCTTCCACTGTCTCCCTCTGCCTCTCTCTACCTTCCACTGCCTCCCTCTGCCTCTCTCTACCTTGCACTGCCTCTCTCTACCTTCCACTGCCTCTCTCTACCTTCCACTGTCTCCCTCTGCCTCTCTCTATCTTCCACTGTCTCCCTCAGCCTATCTCTACCTTCCACTGTCTCCCTCTGCCTCTATCTACCTTCCACTGTCTCCCTCAGCCTCTCTCCACCTTCCACTGTCTCCCTCTGCCTCTCTCTACCTCCCTCTGCCATCCTCTGCCTCCCTCTGCCGTCCTCTGCCTCCCTCTGCCATCCTCTGCCTCCCTCTACCTCCCTCTACCTCCCTCTGCCTCCCTCTGCCTCTCTCTACCTCCCTCTGCCTCTCTCTACCTCTCTCTACCTCCCTCTGCCTCTCTCTACCTCCCTCTGCCATCCTCTGCCTCTCTCTACCTCCCTCTGCCATCCTCTGCCTCCCCCTGCCTCTCTCTACCTTCCACTGTCTCCCTCTGCCTCTCTCTACCTTCCACTGTCTCCCTCTGCCTCTCTCTACCTTCCACTGTCTCCCTCTGCCTCTCTCTATCTTCCACTGTCTCCCTCTGCCTCTCTCTATCTTCCACTGTCTCCCTCAGCCTATCTCTACCTTCCACTGTCTCCCTCTGCCTCTCTCTACCTTCCACTGTCTCCCTCAGCCTCTCTCCACCTTCCACTGTCTCCCTCTGCCTCTCTCTACCTTCCACTGTCTCCCTCAGCCTCTCTCTACCTTCCACTGCCTCTCTCTACCTCCCTCTGCCTCTCTCTACCTTCCACTGTCTCCCTCTGCCTCTCTCCACCTTCCACTGTCTCCCTCTGCCTCTCTCTACCTTCCACTGTCTCCCTCAGCCTCTCTCTACCTTCCACTGCCTCTCTCTACCTTCCACTGTCTCCCTCAGCCTCTCTCTACCTTCCACTGCCTCTCTCTACCTCCCTCTGCCTCCCTCAGCCTCTATTTACCTTCTTCTTCTTCTTCTTCTTCTTCTTCCCTCTACCTCCCTCTACCTTCCTCTACCCCCTCTTCCTCGCTCTACCTTCATCTTCCCCCCTCTACCTCCCTCTACCCCTCCTCTTCTTCTTCTTCTACTGATAAGCTAGACTGGAGGGGAAGCCCTCTCACTCTGACAGGACACCACTGATAAGCTAGACTGGAGGGGATGCCCTCTCACTCTGACAGGACACCACTGATAAGCTAGACTGGAGGGGAAGCCCTCTCACTCTGACAGGACACCACTGATAAGCTAGACTGGAGGGGAAGCCCTCTCACTCTGACAGGACACCACTGATAAGCTAGACTGGATGGGAAGCCCTCTCACTCTGACAGTACACCACTGATAAGCTAGACTGGAGGGGATGCCCTCTCACTCTGACAGGACACCACTAATAAGCTAGACTGGAGGGGAAGCCCTCTCACTCTGACAGGACACCACTGATAAGCTAGACTGGAGGGGAAGCCCTCTCACTCTGACAGGACACCACTGATAAGCTAGACTGGAGGGGAAGCCCTCTCACTCTGACAGGACACCACTGATAAGCTAGACTGGAGGGGAAGCCCTCTCACTCTGACAGGACACCACTGATAAGCTAGACTGGAGGGGAAGCCCTCTCACTCTGACAGGACACCACTGATAAGCTAGACTGGAGGGGAAGCCCTCTCACTCTGACAGGACACCACTGATAAGCTAGACTGGATGGGAAGCCCTCTCACTCTGACAGTACACCACTGATAAGCTAGACTGGAGGGGATGCCCTCTCACTCTGACAGGACACCACTAATAAGCTAGACTGGAGGGGAAGCCCTCTCACTCTGACAGTACACCACTGATAAGCTAGACTGGAGGGGAAGCCCTCTCACTCTGACAGGACACCACTGATAAGCTAGACTGGAGGGGAAGCCCTCTCACTCTGACAGGACACCACTGATAAGCTAGACTGGAGGGGAAGCCCTCTCACTCTGACAGGACACCACTGATAAGCTAGACTGGAGGGGAAGCCCTCTCACTCTGACAGGACACCACTGATAAGCTAGACTGGAGGGGATGCCCTCTCACTCTGACAGTACACCACTGATAAGCTAGACTGGAGGGGATGCCCTCTCACTCTGACTAGAAGCAGCACTCTATATATAAGTAGCTGATTCCTTTTCTTCTCGCTCCCTTTTGCTGTTTCCTCTGTTGTGCTCCGACCCATCTACTGGACACGGTGCCTGAGGAAGGTACGCAGCATCATCAAGGACCCTGCACACCACAGCCACGAGCTGTTCACTCCCTTATCCATCAAGCAGACGGTATCGGAGCATGAGGTCTGATACCAACAAGATCAGAGACAGTTTCTATCTACAAGCCATCAGCCTGCTGAACGCTGGAACTGGGCTGACCACCTGGTCTGATTCTCCACACCTTAGCACACACACACACTCACACACACACACACACACACACACACACACACACACACACACACACACACACACACACACACACACACACACACACACACACACACACACACACACACACACACTCTCACACACACACACACACACACACACACACACACACACACACACACACACACACACACACACACACTGTGCTGCTACCAGACTCTTATTATACTGCTCTCTCTCTCTATCACTCTCCATCCCCCTCTCTCTATATCTCTCGTTCCCCTCTATCTCTCTCCATCCTCATCTCTTTATCTCTCTCCATCCCCCTCTCTCCATAGCTCTCATTCCCCTCTATCTCTCTCCATCCTCCTCTCTCTATTTCTCTCCATCCTTCTCTTTCTCCCTCTCCTTCTCTCTTGCTCTCTCCCTCTCTCTCTTACTTGTTATTCTCTCTCTCTCTCTCTCTTCCTTGTTATTCTATATCTCTCTCTCTCTCTCTCTCTTCCTTGTTATTCTCTCTTTCTCTCTCTCTCTCTCTCTCTCTCTCTCTCTCTCTCTTCCTTGTTATTCTATCTCTCTCTCTCTCTCTCTCTCTATTCCTTGTTATTCTCTCTCTCTCTCTCTCTCTTCCTTGTTATTCTATCTCTCTCTATCTCTCTTCCTTGTTATTATCTCTCTCTCGCTCTCTCTCGCTCTCTCTCTCTCTCTCTCTCTCTCTCTTCCTTGTTATTCTCTCTCTCCCTCTCTTCCTTGTTATTCTCTCTCTCTCTCTCTCTCTTCCCTGTTATTCTATCTCTCTCTATCTCTCTTCTTTGTTATTCTCTCTCTCTCTCTCTCTATCTCTCTTCCTTGTTATTATCTCTCTCTCGCTCTCTCTCGCTCTCTCTCTCTCTCTCTCTCTCTCTCTCTTCCTTGTTATTCTCTCTCTCCCTCTCTTCCTTGTTATTCTATCTCTCTCTCTCTCTCTCTCTCTTCCTTGTTATTCTATCTCTCTCTATCTCTCTTCCTTGTTATTATCTCTCTATCTCTCTCTCTTCCTTGTTATTCTATCTCTCTCTCTCTCTCTCTTTCTTGTTATTCTCTCTCTCTCTCTCTTCCTTGTTATTCTATCTCTCTCTATCTCTCTTCATTGTTATTCTCTCTCTCTCTCCCTTGTTATTCTATCTCTCTCTATCTCTCTTCCTTTTTATTCTATCTCTCTCTCTCTCTCTCTCTCTCTCTCTTCCTTGTTATTCTATCTCTCTCTCTCGCTCTTCCTTGTTATTCTATCTCTCTCTCTCTCTCTTCCTTGTTATTATCTCTCTCTCTCTCTCTCTCTCTCTCTTCCTTGTTATTCTATCTCTCTCTCTCTCTCTTCCTTGTTATTATATCTCTCTCTCTCTCTCTCTCTCTCTTCCTTGTTATTCTATCTCTCTCTCTCTTCCTTGTTATTCTATCTCTCTATCTCTCTCTCTTCCTTGTTATTCTAGTTCTCTCTCTCTCTCTCTCTCTCTCTGCCTTGTTGGTCCATTTCTCTCTTTGTTCCTGTCTTCTCATTATACGTGCTGTTGTACAGTAGCCCGAGGCGGTTCACCTGCAGCTGATGTGTTCGACAGGCTGTAATGATTACCCGGGGCTGACTAAATGCCCTGGATAAAATAAGCGCTCTAAGTAGGGACTAGGGTACAGTTTGGGAGGCCGGCCATCTTGTCTCATCCCTGCAACTCCCCAACGGTCTCGGGAGAGGCAAAGGTCGAGTCATGTGTCCTCCGAAACATGACCTGACCTAACACCCGCCCACTGTCTGTTGCTGTCTATTCCCGTCTGTTCCTGCCTGTTGCTGTCTGTTTCTGTCTATTCCTGTTGGCCCCTGTCTGTTGCTGTGTGTTCCCGTCTGTCGCTGTCTGTTGCCGTGTGTTCCTGTGTGTTCCTGTCTGTTGCTGTCTGTTCCTGTGTGTTCCTGTATGTTCCTGTCTGTTGCTGGCTGTTGCTGCCTGTTCCTGTCTGTTGCTGTCTGTTCCTGTATGTTCATGTCTGTTGCTGTCTGATGCTGTCTGATGCTGTCTGTTGCTGGCTGTTCCTGTGTGTTGCTGTGTGTTCCCGTGTGTTCCCGTGTGTTCCTGTCTGTTGCTGTGTGTTCCTGTCTGTTACTGTCTATTCCTGTTGGCCCCTGTCTGTTGCTGTGTGTTCCCGTCTGTCGCTGTCTGTTGCCGTGTGTTCCTGTGTGTTCCTGTCTGTTACTGTCTATTCCTGTTGGCCCCTGTCTGTTGCTGTGTGTTCCCGTCTGTTGCTGTCTGTTCCTGTGTGTTCCTGTATGTTCCTGTCTGTTGCTGGCTGTTGCTGCCTGTTCCTGTCTGTTGCTGTCTGTTCCTGTATGTTCATGTCTGTTGCTGTCTGATGCTGTCTGATGCTGTCTGTTGCTGGCTGTTCCTGTGTGTTGCTGTGTGTTCCTGTGTGTTCCTGTGTGTTCCCGTGTGTTCCCGTGTGTTCCTGTCTGTTGCTGTGTGTTCCTGTCTGTTGCTGTATGTTCCTGTGTGTTTCTGTCTGTTGCTGTGTGTTCCTGTGTGTTCCCGTGTGTTCCTGTGTGTTCCTGTGTGTTTCTGTCTGTTGCTGTGTGTTTCTGTGTGTTTCTGTCTGTTGCTGTGTGTTCCTGTGTGTTCTTGTGTGTTCCCGTGTGTTCCTGTCTGTTGCTGTGTGTTCCTGTCTGTTGCTGTGTGTTCCTGTGTGTTCTCGTGTGTTCCTGTGTGTTTCTGACTGTTGCTGTGTGTTCCTGTGTGTTCCCGTGTGTTCCTGTGTGTTTCTGACTGTTGCTGTTTGTTTCTGTGTGTTTCTGTCTGTTGCTGTGTTTTTCTGTGTGTTGCTGTGTGTTTCTGTTTGTTGCTGTGTGTTTCTGTGTGTTGCTGTGTGTTTCTGTCTGTTGCTGTGTGTTTCTGTCGGTTGCTGTGTGTTTCTGTCTCTTGCTGTGTGTTTCTGTCTGTTGCTGTGTGTTTCTGTCTGTTGCTGTGTGTTCCTGTCTGTTGCTGTGTGTTCCTGTGTGTTCCTGTCTGTTGCTGGCTGTTCCTGTGTGTTCCTGTCTGTTGCTGTGTGTTCCTGTCTGTTGCTGTGTGTTTCTGTCTGTTGCTGTGTGTTCCTGTCTGTTGCTGTGTGTTCCTGTGTGTTCCTGTCTGTTGCTGTGTGTTCCTGTGTGTTCCCGTGTGTTCCCGTGTGTTCCTGTGTGTATCTGTCTGTTGCTGTGTGTTTCTGTGTGTTTCTGTCTGTTGCTGTGTGTTCCTGTCTGTTGCTGTGTGTTCCTGTGTGTTCCTGTCTGTTGCTGTGTGTTCCTGTGTGTTCCCGTGTGTTTCCGTGTGTTCCTGTGTGTTTCTGTCTGTTGCTGTGTGTTGCTGTCTGTTCCTGTCTGTTGCTGTGTGTTCCTGTCTGTTGCTGTGTGTTCCTGTGTGTTGCAGTGTGTTCCTGTGTGTTCCTGTGTGTTCCTGTCTGTTGCTGTGTGTTCCCGTGTGTTCCCCTGTGTTCCTGTGTGTTTCTGTCTGTTGCTGTGTGTTGCTGTCTGTTCCTGTCTGTTGCTGTGTGTTCCTGTCTGTTGCTGTGTGTTCCTGTGTGTTCCTGTCTGTTGCTGTGTGTTCCTGTGTGTTCCTGTGTGTTTCCGTGTGTTCCTGTGTGTTTCTGTCTGTTGCTGTGTGTTGCTGTCTGTTCCTGTCTGTTGCTGTCTGATCATTTGTTTTACTTTTATGATAGTATTTTTATTACCATTTGTTTTTCTGTTTGTTCAATTTGACGTGAGTTGTCTTAGGCACGGGTTCTCACTACAAAATATCAGAACTTGTTTTTCCGTCCATTCATTTTAACTTGAGTTTTCTTAGCAGACACCCTGAGCTCTGTCTGGCCTTAAAAGGGCTGTATTGACAATTAGGGCTGACACTAGTTCTCTCTCACACCACAGGTTAACACTATCTCTCTGAACCAATTGGACTACAAGTTAACACTATCTGTCTCACACCACAGGTTAACACTATCTCTCTCACACCACAGGTTAACACTATCTCTCTCACACCACAGGTTAACACTATCTCTCTCACACCACAGGTTAACACTATCTGTCTCACACCACAGGTTAACACTATCTCTCTCACACCACAGGTTAACACTATCCCTCTCACACCACAGGTTAACACTATCTCTCTCACACCACATGTTAACACTATCTCTCTCACACCACAAGTTAACACTATCTGTCTCACACCACAGGTTAACACTATCCCTCTCACACCACATGTTAACACTATCTCTCTCACACCACAAGTTAACACTATCTGTCTCACACCACAGGTTAACACTATCCCTCTCACACCACATGTTAACACTATCTCTCTCACACCACAAGTTAACACTATCTGTCTCACACCACAGGTTAACACTATCCCTCTCACACCACAGGTTAACACTATCTCTCTCACACCACAGGTTAACACTATCTCTCATTACATTTAAAACACCAATAAACCATATCAATGTCTGACAAGTTCAAGTCAGCACTATAGTATACCTTTCCATGTTCCTTCCACTCTCTCTCTCTCTCTCTCTCTCTCTCTCTCTCTCTCTCTCTCTCTCTCTCTCTCTTTCTTTCTCTCTCACTGTCTCTCTCTCTCTCTCTCTCTCTCTCTCTCTCTCTCTCTCTCTCTCTCTCTCTCTCTCTCTCTCGTTCTCTCTCTCTCTCTCTCTCTCTCTCTCTTTCTCTAACTCGCTGTCTCTCTCTCTCTCTCGTTCTCTCAATCGTTCTCTATTTCTCTCTCCCGCTCTCCTCCCTCTCTCTATTTCCCTCCTCCCTCTTTCTCTCTGTCTCTCTCTCCCTCCTCCCTCTCTCTCTATCCCTCCCTCCCACCCTCCTCCCTCTCTCCCCTCCCTCTTTGTCTACATTAGGTTTTGTAAAGCTTGATCAACTGCTCGATCAACGGATGCTAATTAAAATGACACACACGCACAATTACTGTACACACGCACCCACACACACAAAATACATACACATACATGCATGATTTTAATTGATTGCACAGACACACACACATCCTCATAGATGAGGTATCAGGTCTGTTACATAGACCTAATGTTACGCTGGTGACAAACCTTTTCTGTAAGGGATGTGTGATTGTGTGTTTGTCTATGTGTGTGTGCATGCTCACAAGTGTGTGTGTGCCGTCTGTGGGCATGTGTGTATCTATCAAACACACACGCGCGCGCACGCACGC
This sequence comes from Oncorhynchus mykiss, assembly GCF_013265735.2. Taxonomy (NCBI): domain Eukaryota; kingdom Metazoa; phylum Chordata; class Actinopteri; order Salmoniformes; family Salmonidae; genus Oncorhynchus; species Oncorhynchus mykiss. Next base: position 35,982,435 of record NC_048568.1, read on the forward strand.
ACGCACGCACGCACGCACGCACGCACACACACACACACACACACACACACACACACACACACACACACACACACACACACACACACACACACACACACACACACACACATCCCATAATGTTGAGGTTGAAGGAGAATTCCCTGGCAGAAGTCTACTGTAATCCCAGAACCCCATGCGGTCAACCTTCAGAACAAACAAAGACTAACCCAAATCTACACTTTGTTTAAATGCCATTTAGGCACCAGCCTTGCTTTCTTTGGGTAGGAAGATTACAGTCTTTTACAATCACTTTGGCTCTAATTTCGGAACCTTGGTGTCATTTTTCAAAACTCTAACACTTTCTCCAATTGCTTGGATACAACACACATAAAGCTAAGATCATTTGTTCATTGAACTAAAATCACCTGTTCAAAATGAGTTCAAATGAGTTCAAAAAAGTTTCAGGATAACGAGATCCGTTGACACCAATTACAGTGGAATATCAACCAATTGGACTACATTATGTATGGATGTAATATTTCATCATCATTCTTTATCAGACACTGTTTCTATGGTCCCATGTACCACTTTTCCAGACCATGTTTTCAGATTTGACATTACTGTACACTCACCGGCCACTTTATTAGGTACACCTATCTAGTACTGGGTAGGACCCCCTTTTGCCTCCACAACAGCCTGAATTATTCACGGTGTTGTATGTTAAGAGATGCCATTCTGCACACCACTGTTTTAAACAGCTGTTATTTGAGCATTTGTGGCCTTTCTGTTTGCTTCAATGAGTCTGGACATTGTCCTCTGACCTCTCTCATTAACAAGGTGTTTTTGCCCACAGAACTGCCGCTCACTGAATGTGTTTCGTTTATCGCACCATTCTCTGTAAACTCTAGAGAATGTATTGCATAAAAATCCCAGGAAGGCAGCTGTTTCTGAGATGCTGGAATCACCATGTGTGGCATCAACAATCAGAGAACAGTCAAAGTATCTTAGATTACGCATCTTGCCCATTCTAATGTTAGGTCGAACAACAACTAAAGCTCTAATCTATATACTCTATATATTGAGTTGCAGGCAGCCACATGATTCGCCGTTTGAATGAAACCTTCCTTGATGAGCTAAATCAGGTCTGTAGAGCTGATGACATGACCTATGTCATTTTGTTGTATAATGTCATGTTCCACCAGGCTCAAATGGTGCAAGCATGGTTTCAGGCCCAACCACAATTTACATCCCTGTACTTACCCCCATACTCTCCTTTCCTTAACCCGATTGAGGAATTTTTCTCCACATGGAGGTGGAAGGTATATGACAGGCGCTTTTTACAGTAAGCCAGGTGAGGAACACTGCAGTGATGTTTTACAGTAAGCCAGGTGAGGAACACTGCAGTGATGTTTTACAGTAAGCCAGGTGAGGAACACTGCAGTGATGTTTTACAGTAAGCCAGGTGAGGAACACTGCAGTGATGTTTTACAGTAAGCCAGGTGAGGAACACTGCAGTGATGTTTTACAGTAAGCCAGGTGAGGAACACTGCAGTGATGTTTTACAGTAAGCCAGGTGAGGAACACTGCAGTGATGTTTTACAGTAAGCCAGGTGAGGAACACTGCAGTGATGTTTTACAGTAAGCCAGGTGAGGAACACTGCAGTGATGTTTTACAGTAAGCCAGGTGAGGAACACTGCAGTGATGTTTTACAGTAAGCCAGGTGAGGAACACTACAGTGATGTTTTACAGTAAGCCAGGTGAGGAACACTGCAGTGATGTTTTACAGTAAGCCAGGTGAGGAACACTGCAGTTGAAGTTTAACTGTAGTTTTTTATTTTTTTGAAGCTATTTTTGCTTTGATTCAAAGAAACCTATGTTGTGATTTTATTGTATTTCATCAATAGATTTCAGATTTTGTTCAATGATTCCACTGTGTCTGTAGTATTCTCTCTACTAGTCCTTTTACAGTGATGCATTTACGTATAGTACCGTAATGAAACATGTATCACATATTTTGAACTACAATATTTAATGATTGTATGAACAACTACACAGGGAAACTATCGGTATGTTGTGTGTGGGTAATCTAAATGAATGTTCCTATGGTATTTCATGATAAATTAGTTATTTGAACCGATGATTCTGCAAGTGCAAGGTTTCCTTAAAGATATGAATGCGTAATGCAATGTTTTGAACATTGGACAGCCTGTGCTACAACTGATGACCGTTATGAGTTTTGTGTCTAGGGTTTTGAAAAATGACCACACGGTTCTGAAATTAGTGCCAAAGTATTTGTAAAAAACTGTCAAGTGTTTGAGGGACACAATGGGTGTATAGACAGAGATGCTTTGGTGTGAACACAGCTCTCATTAGTCATGTTCTCAGCTCCTCCACTGTTGGTCCCAAACTTTCTATATCCTGTAACGATTGTCCTCTTCTTCTGACGAGGAGTAAGAGAGGTCGGACCAATGTGCAGCGTGGTAAGTGTTTACTATAAAAATACAAAATAACAACTTGAATGAACAAACGAAAATTGAAACAGTCCCGTGTGGTACAAACACAGACCTAGGAAATAATCACCCACAACTCAAAAGTGAAACCAGGCTACCTAAGTATGGTTCTCAATCAGGGACAACGAATGACAGCTGCCTCTGATTGAGAACCATACCATGCCAAACACAGAAATAACAAAACATAGAAAAAGGAACATAGACAACCCACCCAAACTCACGCCCTGACCATACTAAAACAAAAGACATAACAAAAGCACTAAGGTCAGAACGTGACAGTACCCCCTCCCCCCCCCCCAAAGGTGCGGACTCCGGCAGCAAAACCTGAACCTATAGGGGAGGGTCTGGGTGGGTGTCTGTCCGTGGTGGCGGCTCTGGCACGGGACGTGGACCCCACTCCACCATAGTCTGTCTCCGCCTCTTTAACCGCCTCCGTGGCCTCTTTAGAGCGGCCACCCTCGCCGCCGACCTCGCCGCCGACCTCGGACTGGGGACCCAAGCCACGGGTCCCGAATGGACGGGAGATTCCGGCAGCACCGGAGTGAAGGGCGATTCCGGCTACGCCGGAGTGATGGGCGATTCCGGCAGCTCCTGGCTGACGGGCGGCTCTGGCAGCTCCTGACTGACGGACGGCTCTGGCAGCTCCTGACTGACGGACGGCTCTGGCAGCTCCTGACTGACGGACGGCTCTGGCAGCTCCTGACTGACGGACGGCTCTGGCAGCTCCTGACTGACGGACGGCTCTGGCAGCTCCTGACTGACGGACGGTTCAGGCAGCTCAGGACAGGCGGGAGACTCTGGCAGCTCAGGGCAGGCGGGAGACTCTGGCAGCTCAGGGCAAACGGGAGACTCTGGCAGCTCAGGACAGATGGGAGACTCTGGCAGCTCAGGACAGACGGGAGACTCTGGCAGCGCTGGACAGGAGGGAGACTCTGGCAGCGCTGGACAGGCGGAGACTCTGGCAGCGCTGGATAGGCGGGAGACTCTGGCAGCACTGGACAGGAGGGAGACTCTGGCAGCACTGGACAGGAGGGAGACTCTGGCATCGCTGCACAGGAGGGAGACTGGCAGCGCTGGACAGGCGGGAGCACCTGTAGGGAGGAGACGGAGAGACAGCCTGGTGCGGGGGGCTGCCACCGGAGGGCTGGTGCGTGGAAGAGGCACCGGATAGACTGGACCGTGGAGGCGCACTGCAGGTCTCGAGCACCGAGCCTGCCCAACCCTACCTGGCTGAATGCTCCCCGTAGCCAGGCCAGTGTGGCGAGGTGGAATAGCCCGCACTGGGCTGTGCTGGCAAAACGGGGACACCACGCGTAGGGCTGGTGCCATGTACTCCGGCCCGAGGAGACGCATTGGAGACCAGATGCGCTGATTTTTGGGTCTGCCTCTCGGTCTTCCAACCGCGCTGCTGTGCTGCCTCCTCATACCACCGCCTCTCGGCTTTCGCTGCCTCCAGCTTTGTCTTGGGGCGGCGATACTCTCCCAGCTGTACCCAGGGTCCCTTGCCATCCAGGATATCCTCCCATGTCCAGGAGTCTGGAGATCGCTGCTGCTAACCGTTACCACGCTGCTTGGTCCTTTGGTGGTGGGTGATTCTGTAACGGCTATATGTGGTGGAAGAATGTGAGGACCAATGCGCAGCGTTGTAAGTGTCCATTTTAATACATAAAACTGAACACTACAAAAATAGAAAAATAACAACGTGAATGAACAAATGAAAATCGAAACAGTCCTGTGTGGTGCAAACATACTAAAACAAACCCTAACCCTAACCAATACTAAAACAAAGACATAACAAAATAACTAAGGTCAGAACGTGACATATCCAGAGTGTCTATCAAACAACTTTCTATATCCAGACTGTGTCTTTCAACCAACTTTCTATATCCAGAGTGTGTCTAGCAAACAAGTAGCAATCGGCCTATGTGTCTCTGTGTGAGTCTGTGTGTGAGTCTGTGTGTGAGTCTGTGTGTGAGTCTGTGTGTGTGTCTGTGTGTGAGTCTGTGTGTGAGTCTGTGTGTGTGAGTTTGTGTATGTGTCTGTGTGTGTGTCTGTGTGTGAGTCTGTGTGTGTGTCTGTGTGTGAGTCTGTGTGTGTGAGTCTGTGTGTGAGAGTCTGTGTGAGAGTCTGTGTTTGTGGCTGTGTGTGTGTGTTTGTGTGTGTGTGTGGCTGTGTGTGAGTCTGTGTGTGTGTATATGTGTATATATGTGTGTCAGTCTGTGTGTGAGTCTGTGTGTGTGTGTGTGTCTGTGTGTGTCTCTGTGTGTGTGAGTCTGTGTGTGTGTGTGTGTCTGTGTGTGTGTGAGTCTGTGTGTGAGTCTGTGTGTGTGTATATGTGTGTATATGTGTGTCAGTCTGTGTGTGAGTCTGTGTGTGTGAGTCTGTGTGTGAGAGTCTGTGTGAGAGTCTGTGTTTGTGGCTGTGTGTGTGTGTGGCTGTGTGTGAGTCTGTGTGTGTGTATATGTGTATATATGTGTGTCAGTCTGTGTGTGAGTCTGTGTGTGTGAGTCTGTGTCTGTGTATATGTGTGTCTCTGTGTGTGTGAGTCTGTGTGTGTGTGTGTGTCTGTGTGTGAGTCTGTGTGTGTGTCTGTGTGTGAGTCTGTGTGTGTGTGTGTGTGTGTGTCTCTGTGTGTGTGTGTCTGTGTGTGAGTCTGTTTGTGTGTCTGTGTGTGAGTCTGTGTGTGTGAGTCTGTGTGTGTGTCTGTGTGTGTGTATGTGTGTACCAAAGTGGGGTTTTACCCAAACCTTCTAAATCCAGAGTATGTCTAGCATAACTACCAATTTTTCTCTCTGCCTCTCCCTCACTCCACATTTAGCTAGTGCAGAGTCTTACACCACTACCGTTACCAACGCTGTGTTCTTATATAGTGACAGTGTAACGTAATGTGTGCCCGTGCTTATTCCACAAATATCTAGAATTGAGTGACAGTTGACATCCGAAGCTAGAGTTAAATGGCCTGTGTTAGAGTGTTTGTGATATGTTGGTTATGTGTTGGCACAAGTATCACTGCCTGAATTACACATAGCTACTGTATGACTGCCTGGATTAGACATGACTACTGTATGACTGTCTGGATTAGACATGGCTACTGTATGACTGCATGGATTAGACATGACTACTGTATGACTGTCTGGATTAGACATGACTACTGTATGACTGTCTGGATTAGACGCGGTTACTGTATGACTGTCCTGATTAGACATGACTACTGTATGACTGTCTGGATTAGACATGGTTACTGTATGACTGTCCTGATTAGACATGGTTACAGTATGACTGTCCTGATTAGACATGGCTACTGTATGACTGCCTGGATTAGACATGGCTACTGTATGACTGTCCTGATTAGACATGACTACTGTATGACTGTCTGGATTAGACATGACTACTGTATGACTGCCTGGATTAAACATGACTACTGTATGACTGTCTGGATTAGACATGACTACTGTATGACTGTCCTGATTAGACATGACTACTGTATGACTGTCTGGACTAGACGTGGTTACTGTATGACTCTCCTGATTAGACATGGCTACTGTATGACTGTCTGGATTAGACATGACTACTGTATGACTGTCTGGATTAGACATGACTACTGTATGACTGTCTGGATTAGACATGACTACTGTATGACTGTCTGGATTAGACGTGGTTACTGTATGACTGTCCTGATTAGACATGGCTACTGTATGACTGTCTGGATTGGACATGACTACTGTATGACTGTCTGGATTAGACGTGGTTACTGTATGACTGTCCTGATTAGACATGGCTACTGTATGACTGACTCCCAAGTTACACTCTTTTCCTAAATTTGTGCATTGCTTTTGACAAAAACCCAATTGACTCTGGTCAAGATTTGTATGTTCTATAGGGGAACAGGTTGCCATTTGAGATGTACCCTGTGTCTTACTAACCACAGTGATATATGGTGGTGTCACCAACTATGACCTCATGAAGGAGCTGCCATAGCATAAACACCTGTTCATCTGTAGGTTGGCAGAGATCATGGTACATGATACACCTGTCCGTCTGTTGGGAGACATCCTGGTACATGATGCACCTGTCTGTCTGTTGGGAGAGATCCTGGTACATGATACACCTGTCTGTCTGTTGGCAGAGATCATGGTACATGATACACCTGTCCGTCTGTTGGGAGACATCCTGGTACATGATACATCTGTCTGTCTGTTGGCAGATATATTAGTACATGATACACCTGTATGTCTGTTGGGAGAGATAATGGTACATGATACATATGTCTGTCTGTTGGCAGAGATCATGGTACATGATACACATGTCTGTCTGTTGGGAGACATCCTGGTACATGATACATCTGTCTGTCTGTTTGCAGAGATCCTGGTACATGATACACCCATCTGTCTGTTGGGAGAGATCCTGGTACATGATACACCTGTCTGTCTGTTGGCAGAGATCCTGGTACATGATTCACCTGTCTGTCTGTTGGCAGAGATCATGGTACATGATAAATCTGTCTGTCTGTTGGCAGAGATCCTGGTACATGATACATCTGTCTGTCTGTTGGGAGAGATCCTGGTACATGATACATATGTCTGTTTGTTGGCAGAGATCCTGGTACATGATACATATGTCTGTCTGTTGGCAGAGATCCTGGTACATGATACATACGTCTGTGTGTTGGCAGAGCGGCATTAGGGGGTCAGGTGATCAGGTGGGTTTGCTATCCCTGTCTGTCTGTTGGCAGAGAGGCATTAGGGGGTCAGGGTCAGGTGATCAGGTGGGTTTGCTGTCCCTGTCTGTCTTTCTCAGTCTCTTCATGCCTCTTTCACTCTTCTTTGTTCTCTCCCTTCTATACCTCTCTTGTTTCCCTCTCACTCTCAGTGTGTGTGTGTGTGTGTGTGTGTGTGTGTGTGTGTGTGTGTGTGTGTGTGTGTGTGCGCGCGCGCGCACTGTGTGCATCTATATGATTCATCAAATAATTGGGCAGTGACTCATCCGACTCTGGTGACATCAGGAAGGGAACAAGGGACGTCAGCCTAGCGTTGTGTTGACAGTGACAAATCACCGTATTTGATGACAAAAATAACGACAAAACAAGCAGGACAATCAGGATGCACGTCCAGACTTTTCTTTGCTCCGGGAGGCGGGCACGGACAGGCACGGACGGGCACAGGGTAATGAATACGTCCTGCCTTGGGGGTTTAAAGCTATGTGTCTGCATTAGCAAAGAGGCACCCCGTTGGCATCGGAACGGAATATCAAGTCTCAGAACAGATGTATTTTTCAAAGAAGAAGAATGTCTAGTGAATATTGACACCGACCTTAGAAAACATGAACAAACCTTCAACATCCTGCAACCAAAACCTGCAATCAGCAACTTCCTACATGATGTCATCTTTATTAACGGCACCCAACTTTGCTTCCAAGTTGTCCTTCATGCTGTCTATGTTGTTGTTGACCACTACTGTGCGGTGTTTCAGTCTGTGGTGTAGGATGAGGGAGTGTTTGAAGGGAAGAAGAGGGTGTTTCAGTCTGTTGTGTAGGATGAGGGAGTGTTTGAAGGGAAGAAGAGGGTGTTTCAGTCTGTTGTGTAGGATGAGGGAGTGTTTGAAGGGAAGAAGAGGGTGTTTCAGTCTGTTGTGTAGGATGAGGGAGTGTGTGAAGGGAAGAAGAGGGTGTTTCAGTCTGTTGTGTAGGATGAGGGAGTGTTTGAAGGGAAGAAGAGGGTGTTTCAGTCTGTTGTGTAGGATGAGGGAGTGTGTGAAGGGAAGAAGAGGGTGTTTCAGTCTGTTGTGTAGGATGAGGGAGTGTTTGAAGGGAAGAAGAGGGTGTTTCAGTCTGTTGTGTAGGATGAGGGAGTGTTTGAAGGGAAGAAGAGGGTGTTTCAGTCTGTTGTGTAGGATGAGGGAGTGTGTGAAGGGAAGAAGAGGGTGTTTCAGTCTGTTGTGTAGGACGAGGGAGTGTTTGAAGGGAAGAAGAGGGTGTTTCAGTCTGTTGTGTAGGATGAGGGAGTGTTTGAAGGGAAGAAGAGGGTGTTTCAGTCTGTGGTGTAGGATGAGGGAGTGTGTGAAGGGAAGAAGAGGGTGTTTCAGTGTGTTGTGTAGGATGAGGGAGTGTTTGAAGGGAAGAAGAGGGTGTTTCAGTCTGTTGTGTAGGATGAGGGAGTGTTTGAAGGGAAGAAGAGGGTGTTTCAGTCTGTTGTGTAGGAAGAGGGAGTGTTTGAAGGGAAGAAGAGGGTGTTTCAGTCTGTTGTGTAGGACGAGGGAGTGTGTGAAGGGAAGAAGAGGGTGTTTCAGTCTGTTGTGTAGGACGAGGGAGTGTTTGAAGGGAAGAAGAGGGTGTTTCAGTCTGTTGTGTAGGATGAGGGAGTGTTTGAAGGGAAGAAGAGGGTGTTTCAGTCTGTTGTGTAGGATGAGGGAGTATGTGAAGGGAAGAAGAGGGTGTTTCAGTCTGTTGTGTAGGATGAGGGAGTGTGTGAAGGGAAGAAGAGGGTGTTTCAGTCTGTTGTGTAGGATGAGGGAGTGTGTGAAGGGAAGAAGAGGGTGTTTCAGTCTGTGGTGTAGGATGAGGGAGTGTTGGAAGGGAAGAAGAGGGTGTTTCAGTCTGTTGTGTAGGACGAGGGAGTGTTTGAAGGGAAGAAGAGGGTGTTTCAGTCTGTTGTGTAGGACGAGGGAGTGTTTGAAGGGAAGAAGAGGGTGTTTCAGTCTGTGGTGTAGGATGAGGGAGTGTTTGAAGGGAAGAAGAGGGTGTTTCAGTCTGTTGTGTAGGACGAGGGAGTGTGTGATGGAAGAAGAGGGTGTTTCAGTCTGTTGTGTAGGATGAGGGAGTGTTTGAAGGGAAGAAGAGCGTGTTTCAGTCTGTTGTGTAGGATGAGGGAGTGTGTGAAGGGAAGAAGAGGGTGTTTCAGTCTGTTGTGTAGGATGAGGGAGTGTTTGAAGGGAAGAAGAGGGTGTTTCAGTCTGTTGTGTAGGATGAGGGAGTGTTTGAAGGGAAGAAGAGGGTGTTTCAGTCTGTTGTGTAGGATGAGGGAGTGTGTGAAGGGAAGAAGAGGTTGTTTCAGTCTGTTGTGTAGGACGAGGGAGTGTTTGAAGGGAAGAAGAGGGTGTTTCAGTCTGTTGTGTAGGATGAGGGAGTGTTTGAAGGGAAGAAGAGGGTGTTTCAGTCTGTGGTGTAGGATGAGGGAGTGTGTGAAGGGAAGAAGAGGGTGTTTCAGTGTGTTGTGTAGGATGAGGGAGTGTTTGAAGGGAAGAAGAGGGTGTTTCAGTCTGTTGTGTAGGATGAGGGAGTGTTTGAAGGGAAGAAGAGGGTGTTTCAGTCTGTTGTGTAGGAAGAGGGAGTGTTTGAAGGGAAGAAGAGGGTGTTTCAGTCTGTTGTGTAGGACGAGGGAGTGTTTGAAGGGAAGAAGAGGGTGTTTCAGTCTGTTGTGTAGGACGAGGGAGTGTTTGAAGGGAAGAAGAGGGTGTTTCAGTCTGTTGTGTAGGATGAGGGAGTGTTTGAAGGGAAGAAGAGGGTGTTTCAGTCTGTTGTGTAGGATGAGGGAGTATGTGAAGGGAAGAAGAGGGTGTTTCAGTCTGTGGTGTAGGATGAGGGAGTGTTGGAAGGGAAGAAGAGGGTGTTTCAGTCTGTTGTGTAGGACGAGGGAGTGTTTGAAGGGAAGAAGAGGGTGTTTCAGTCTGTTGTGTAGGACGAGGGAGTGTTTGAAGGGAAGAAGAGGGTGTTTCAGTCTGTGGTGTAGGATGAGGGAGTGTTTGAAGGGAAGAAGAGGGTGTTTCAGTCTGTTGTGTAGGACGAGGGAGTGTGTGATGGAAGAAGAGGGTGTTTCAGTCTGTTGTGTAGGATGAGGGAGTGTTTGAAGGGAAGAAGAGGGTGTTTCAGTCTGTTGTGTAGGATGAGGGAGTGTTTGAAGGGAAGAAGAGGGTGTTTCAGTCTGTTGTGTAGGACGAGGGAGTGTTTGAAGGGAAGAACAGGGTGTTTCAGTCTGTTGTGTAGGATGAGGGAGTGTTTGAAGGGAAGAAGAGGGTGTTTCAGTCTGTTGTGTAGGATGAGGGAGTGTTTGAAGGGAAGAAGAGGGTGTTTCAGTCTGTTGTGTAGGATGAGGGAGTGTGTGAAGGGAAGAAGAGGGTGTTTCAGTCTGTGGTGTAGGACGAGGGAGTGTTTGAAGGGAAGAAGAGGGTGTTTCAGTCTGTTGTGTAGGAAGAGGGAGTGTTTGAAGGGACGAAGAGGGTGTTTCAGTCTGTTGTGTAGGACGAGGGAGTGTTTGAAGGGAAGAAGAGGGTGTTTCAGTCTGTGGTGTAGGATGAGGGAGTGTTTGAAGGGAAGAAGAGGGTGTTTCAGTCTGTGGTGTAGGACGAGGGAGTGTTTGAAGGGAAGAAGAGGGTGTTTCAGTCTGTTGTGTAGGACGAGGGAGTGTTTGAAGGGAAGAAGAGGGTGTTTCAGTCTGTTGTGTAGGACGAGGGAGTGTTTGAAGGGAAGAAGAGGGTGTTTCAGTCTGTTGTGTAGGATGAGGGAGTGTTTGAAGGGAAGAAGAGGGTGTTTCAGTCTGTTGTGTAAGATGAGTGAGTGTTTGAAGGGAAGAAGAGGGTGTTTCAGTCTGTGGTGTAGGATGAGGGAGTGTTTTTAGGGAAGAAGAGGGTGTTTCAGTCTGTGGTGTAGGATGAGGGAGTGTTTGAAGGGAAGAAGAGGGTGTTTCAGTCTGTGGTGTAGGACGAGGGAGTGTGTGATGGAAGAAGAGGGTGTTTTAGTCTGTTGTGTAGGATGAGGGAGTGTTTGAAGGGAAGAAGAGGGTGTTTCAGTCTGTGGTGTAGGATGAGGGAGTGTTTGAAGGGACGAAGAGGGTGTTTCAGTCTGTTGTGTAGGATGAGGGAGTGTTTGAAGGGAAGAAGAGGGTGTTTCAGTCTGTGGTGTAGGATGAGGGAGTGTTTGAAGGGAAGAAGAGGGTGTTTCAGTCTGTGGTGTAGGATGAGGGAGTGTTTGAAGGGAAGAAGAGGGTGTTTCAGTCTGTGGTGTAGGATGAGGGAGTGATTGAAGGGAAGAAGAGGGTGTTTCAGTCTGTTGTGTAGGATGAGGGAGTGTTGGAAGGGAAGAAGAGGGTGTTTCAGTCTGTGGTGTAGGATGAGGGAGTGTGTGATGGAAGAAGAGGGTGTTTCAGTCTGTTGTGTAGGATGAGGGAGTGTTTGAAGGGAAGAAGAGGGTGTTTCAGTCTGTGGTGTAGGATAAGGGAGTGTGTGATGGAAGAAGAGGGTGTTTCAGTCTGTTGTGTAGGATGAGGGAGTGTTTGAAGGGAAGAAGAGGGTGTTTCAGTCTGTTGTGTAGGATGAGGTTGTGTTTGAAGGGAAGAAGAGGGTGTTTCAGTCTATGTTGTGTAGGACGAGGGAGTGTTTGAAGTGAAGCAGAGGGTGTTTCAATCTATGTTGTGTAGGACGAGCGACTGTGTGTTTGAAGTGAAGCAGAGGGTGTTTCAGTCTGTTGTGTAGGATGAGGGACTTTGTGTTTGAAGGGAAGCAGAGGGTGTTAAAAGGTGAGTCTGGAGGAAGACGGAGAATATTGGGAAAGGGATCAGTGGTTCAGGCTGATGATAGATACACAGAGATCAGTGATGCCTCCCATCCCATGCTGATCAATCACAACCCCACAGGCAGAAAAGGAGAAGAGGTGGAGGGAAGGAGAGGGTGGGGGGGCTGGAGAGAGAGAGAGAGAGAGAGAGAGAGAGAGAATATTTGACCATGTGTTAGTTTTTGATCGTTTTTGGATGAATTGACATTTGACTTTAAATTGTCATTTTGACCAAGCATTGACAGTGTGCCCTCGACTGCAGGACACCTCAATTGATTTGACTCACATTACATGATTCTTTATTTTCCTTTCCACTAGACCCTCTTCGGTCTCAGTTGTGTGTCACTATAAGGCAATTAGCTCTGTACTGACTGTTCTGACTGATGCTACATAGGTATTTATAGTAAAACATTGACCTCAGCTGTGGTGTACTGAGTACAACCCTATAGCCCTCAATGTCCTTGGATGATCGTCACGCTAACCTTAACAACGTCAAGCCATCCATACACACCCGCCCACCGCCCAAACACTCTAAGAGATGTTTCCCCTACTTGAATAATGTAGCAATTTCCCCTGGAAAAAACTATGTTTGCGTTTTATCTTCTGTAGGCTCTCTATTTCTCTCTCTCCCTCTACTCCCTCTCTTTCTCTCTCCCTAGTCACTGTCTCTCTCTTTCTCTCTCCCTCTACTCCCTCTCTTTCTCTCTCTCTGTCTCTAGTCACTGTCTCTCTCTTTCTCTCTCTCCCTCTACTCCCTCTATCTCTAGTCACTGTCTCTCTCTTTCTCTCTCTCCCTCTACTCCCTCTCTTTCTCTCTCTCTATCTCTAGTCACTGTCTCTCTCTTTCTCTCTCTCCCTCTACTCCCTCTCTTTCTCTCTCTCTGTCTCTACTCACTGTCTCTCTCTTTCTCTCTCTCCCTCTACTCCCTCTCTTTCTCTCTCTCTGTCTCTAGTCACTGTCTCTCTCTTTCTCTCTCTCCCTCTACTCCCTCTCTTTCTCTCTCTCCCTCTACTCCCTCTCTTTCTCTCTCTCTATCTCTAGTCACTGTCTCTCTCTTTCTCTCTCTCTATCTCTAGTCACTGTCTCCCTCTTTCTCTCTCTCTTGCTTTTCCGCCCAAAATAGAGTGCAGAAGAAGGCTGTTGCTATGGTGATACATTCACTGGCGTTGCCGGGACATTTTTAGCCATGCAATTCATGGGGGATTTAGCTCGCTATAACTTTCTGTAATTTCCATTCTAATTATATCACTGGGCTACCACAAGGGGTAAACAATATGGACGTCAGAGAGGGGGCTCAAACATACGTCTCTCTCTCTCTCTCTCTCTCTCTCTCTCTCTCTCTCTCTCTCTCTCTCTCTCTCTCTGTCTCTCTCTGTCTCCCTCTCTCTCTCTCTCTCTCTGTCTCTCTGTCTCTCTTTCTCTCTCTCTCTTTCTTGCTCTCTCTTTCATTTTCTCTCTTTCCATTTCTCTCTCTCTTTCTCTCCAGTTTCAGTTTTAGGGCTTTATTGGCATGGGAAACATGTTTACATTGCCAAAGCAACTGAAATAAAAAGGAAACAGTACATTTTACACTCACAGACGTTCCAAAATAATAAAAACATTTAGAATGTCATATATTGTCTATGTACAGTATTGTAATGATGTGCAAATAGTTAAAGTACAAAAGGGAAAATAAATAAGCATAAATATGGGATGTTGTCAAGGCTGTGGGGAACTGATGAAAGGAGTCAGGAGCAGGAGAGCTGAGATGTGTGGACAATGTATTTAATACAAGATACACCAGTATAAACACAATAGTACGGTGCAGGAAAAATACCGGTACCACGACATAAACGGGTGTAAAATACAATACCCGGCAACAAAATACCAGCCGTCAGAAACAGCCTGAGCAATATAACAAACACACACACAAACACGGGGGAAACCAGTGGGTTAAATAATGAACATGTAATGGAGGAATTGAAACCAGGTGTGTAGAAAAACAAAGACAAAACAAATGGAAAATTAAAAATGGATCGGCGATGGCTAGAAGGCCAATGACGTCGACCCAAACTCCGGCGGAAGTCGTGACAGTTGTATTTACAATGGTGTTTGTTCTTCACTGGTTTCCCTTTTCTCGTGGCAACAGGTCAAAATATTGCTGCTGTGATGGCACACTGTGTTATTTCACCTAATAGATAAGGGAGTTAATCAAAATTGAATTTGTTTTTTTTTCTAATTCTTTGTGGATCTGTGTAATCTGAAGGAAATATGTGTCTCCAATATGGTCATATATTTGGCTGAAGGTTAGGAAGTGCCGCTCAGTTTCCACCTCATTTTGTGGGCAGTGTGTACATAGCCTGTCTTCTCTTGAGAGCCAGGTCTGCCTATGGCAACCTTTCTCAATAGCAAGGCTATGCTCACTGAGTCTGTACATAGTCAAAGCTTTCCTTAATTTGGGGTCAGTCACAGTGGTCAGGTTTTCAGTGGTCACTCTCTGTTTACGGCCAAATAGCATTCTAGTTTGCTCTGTTTTTTGGTTAATTATTTCCATTGTGTCAAGCAATTATCTTTTTCTTTACTCCTCATTTGTTTGGGTGTAAGTTGTGTTGCTGTCCTGGGGCTCTGTGGGGTGTGTTTGTGAACAGAGCCCCAGGACCAGCTTGCTTAGGGGACTCTTCTCCAGGTTCATCTCTCTGTAGGTGATGGCTTTGTTATGGAAGGTTTGGGAACCGCTTCCTTTTAGGTGGTTGTTGAATTTAGCGGCTCTTTTCTGGATTTTGATAATTAGCGGGTATCGGCCTAATTCTGCTCTGACTGCATTATTTGGTGTCTCTCTTTCTCTCTCTCTATGTTGTTCTTGCCCCAACACTGATTGAATAGAAAGAGAGTGTGTGTTCCAGAGCTCGTGCATGCATGTGTGTTTGCATGCATGTGTGTTTGCATGCATGTGTGTACAAACGGACAGAGAGCTTTGTAGCATAATTTTGTGATCAACTGAAAGATGAGATAAGCTGACGTCTCATTGAGGCTGGTTCCAGTTATCACACAGGAACAGCAGAGGGTCTGTCCTATTATGGAGAATACAGCCTGTCATTACACATCTGTTATCAGTTTTTTACACTAATATCCAACAAATCTGGTTTCAAATATTATTTGAAATCGTTTAAAATACGTTATCTGGGCTTGATTGAGCTTGCCTAGCGCAGTGGATTAATATAACATAAAACAAAACTGCAGAACCCTCCTGTATAGCACTCCAGGCAGGTAGGGTAGCCTAGTGGTTAGAGCGTTGGACTAGTAACCGAAAGGTTGAAAGTTCAAACCCCCGAGCTGACAAGGTACAAATCTGTCGTTCTGCCCCTGAACAAGGCAGTTAACCCACTGTTCCTAGGCCGTCATTGAAAATAAGAATTTGTTCTTAACTGACTTGCCTAGTTAAATAAAGGTAAAATAAAAAATAAATAAAGCAAATGATTCAAAACATTTGAAAGATTTCAGATAGTATTTGGACCCATGTCTGACAGACGTCTGTGTCTTGTCCAGCAGTCATTTCTTTTGTATGAGACTGAAGGACCTGGTTCCTACTGTATCCCACCCTTCAACACATCCTTCACCACATCCTTAGCCACTAACTACCTAGTTAGATACCATGGAGACGATTAGTACAGGAAGTATTTACCCAAGTGAAAGATTATTCAAAAACTGTTGTGTTTAATCATTCATAAACTTCAAAGGGCTCCTTATTGAACTTCATGAATAAAGCAACACCTCGATCAAGCTCTGTGTTTTACAGTAAACTACCAGAATAGGCAGTCTATATACAGTGGGGCAAAAAAGTATTTAGTCAGCCACCAATTGTGCAAGTTCTCCCACTTAAAAAGATGAGAGAGGCCTGTAATTTTTATCATAGGTACACTTGAACTATGACAGACAAAATTAGATTTTTTTTATAGGATTTTTAATGAATTCATTTGCAAATTATGGTGTAAAATAAGTATTTGGTCACCTACAAACAAGCAAGATTTCTGGCTCTCACAGACCTGTAACTTCTTCTTTAAGAGGCTCCTCTGTCCTCCACTCGTTACCTGTATTAATGGCACCTGTTTGAACTTGTAAAAGACACCTGTCCACAACCTCAAACAGTCACACTCCAAACTCCACTATGGCCAAGACCAAAGAGCTGTCAAATGACACCAGAAACAAAATTGTAGACCTACACCAGGCTGGGAAGACTGAATCTTCAATAGGTAAGCAGCTCGGTTTGAAGAAATCAACTATGGGAGAAATTATTAGGAAATGGAAGACATACAAGACCACTGATAATCTCCCTCGATCTGGGGCTCCACGCAAGATCTCACCCTGTGGGGTCAAAATGATCACAGCAAAAATCCCAGAACCACACGGGGGGGACCTAGTGAATGACCTGCAGAGAGCTGGGACCAAAGTAACAAAGCCTATCATCAGTAACACACTATGCCGCCAGGGACTCACGTCCTGCAGTGCCAGACGTGTCCCCTGCTTAAGCCAGTACATGTCCAGGCCCATCTGAAGTTTGCTAGAGAGCATTTCGATGATCCAGAAGAAGATTGGGAGAATGTCATATGGTCAGATGAAACCAAAATATAACTTTTTGATAAAAACTCAACTCGTTGTGTTTGGTGAGACAAAGAATGCTGAGTTGCATCCAAAGAACACAATACCTACTGTGAAGCATGGGTGTGGAAACATCATGCTTTAGGGCTTTAGGGTTTTTCTGCAAAGGGACCAGGACGACTGATCCGTATAAAGGAAAGAATGAATGGGGCCATGCATCCTTCAGCAAGGGCTTTGAAGATGAAACATGGCTGGTTCTTTCAGCATGACAATGATCCCAAACACACCGCCCGGACAACGAAGGAGTGGCTTTGTAAGAAGCATTTCAAGGTCCTGGAGTGGCCTAGCCAGTCTCCAGATCTCAACCCCATAGAAAATCTTTGGAGGGAGTTGAAAGTCCGTGTTGCCCAGCAACAGCCCCAAAACATCACTGCTCTAGAGGAGATCTGCATGGAGGAATGGGCCAAAATACCAGCAACAGTGTGTGAAAACCTTGTGAAGACATACAGAAAACGTTTGACCTCTGTCATTGCCAACAAAGGATATATAACAAAGTATTGAGATAAACTTTTATTATTGACCAAATACTTATTTCCCACCATAATTTGCAAATAAATTCATTAAAAATCCTACAATGTGATTTTCTGGATTTTTTTTCTCATTTTGTCTGTCATAGTATACCTATGATGAAAATTACAGGCCTCTCTCATCTTTTTAAGTGGGAGAACTTTCACAATTGGTGGCTGAATAAATACTTTTTTGCCCCACTGTGTATATATATATATATATATATATATATATATATATATATATATATATATATAATATATATACAGTGGGGCAAAAAAGTATTTAGTCAGCCACCAATTGTGCAAGTTCTCCCACTTAAAAAGATGAGAGAGGCCTGTAATTTTCATCATATATATATATATATATATATATATATATATATATATATATATACATACAGAGAGAGAGATTAACTTTGTATGTTGTCTACCTCACTTGCTTTGGCAATGTTAACACATGTTTCCCATGCCAATAAAGCCCTTGAATTGAATTGAATTGAATTGAATTGAATTGAGAGAGAGAGAGAGAGAGAGAGAGAGAGAGAGAGAGAGAGAGAGAGAGAGAGAGAGATGAACCTGGAGAAGAGACTTCTAAGAAAGCTGGTCGTGGGGCTCTGTTCACAAACACAAACACACCCCACAGAGCCCCAGGACAGCAACACAATTACACCCAAACAAATCAGGAGAAAACAAAAAGAGAATTACTGGACACAATGGAAATAATTAACCAAAAAACAGAGCAAACTAGAATGTTCTTTGGCCGTAAACAGTGAGTACAGAGTGGCAGAATACCTGACCACATTGACTGACCCCAAATTAAGCAAAGCTTTGACTATGTACAGACTCAGTGAGCATAGCCTTGCTATTGAGAAAGGTCGCCATAGGCAGACCTAGCTCTCAAGAGAAGACAGGCTATGTCCTCACTGCCCACAAAATGAGGTGGAAACTGAGCTGCACTTCCTAACCTCCTGCCCAATGTATGACCATATTAGAGACACATAATTCCCTCAGATTACACAGATCCACAAATAATTAGAAAAAACAAATCCAATTTTGATAAACTCCCATATCTTTTAGGTGAAATAACACAGTGTGCCATCACAGCAGCAATATTTTGACCTGTTGCCACAAGAAAAGGGCAACCAGTGAAGAACAAACACCATTGTAAATACAACCCATATTTATCTTTATTTATTTTCCCCTTTGTACTTGAACTATTTACACATAATATGACATTTGAAATGTCTCTATTCTTTTGGATATTTTGTGAGTGTAATGTTTACTGTTCATTTTTATTGTTTATTTCACTTTTGTTTATTATCTACTTCACTTGCTTTGGCAATTTAAACATGTGTTTCCCCTGCCAATTAAGCCCTTAAAATAAATTGAATTAAATTGAGAGAGAGAGAGAGATGAAGATAGACAGACAGAAGGACAGACAGAAGCACAGACACACTACACACCACAACATCTTGTATTTTCTGGTGTCATTTTATGCCTCATTAGTATCTTGGATGTTCATTAAACATGGCTTCCCCTCAACAGCAGTGGCTCGGCAAACTCATTACAGGTCTGGGAGCTAGCGTTATGCTAACAAACTCATTACCACCTCTCAGCCTGCATGGGAACTAGCGCTATGCTAACACCCAGGATAATGTCAGAACTGGGCTAGCATGGGGTATATACATTGGCGATGATTACACTTAGTTCTAGTCAACTCTTTTGGCAAACAAACATGTGAATAAGTACAATTAGCCAACCAGATTTACAGTAGACCTAATTTACTCTCTCATGAGGAAAGAATACAGACAATTGTGCTTGAATATAACCAACCATATCTCTGTGTTTTCAATCCAGGGAAAAGGTTTTGGAGGGAGTACTTCTCAGTCTCGTTGAGAAAACGTTCTGCTTATGCTACGTCCTCGTATGAGACTCTAATGACATGTTATGTGACCACGCTTTAATGTCACTGCTTTCTGAACGGAAAGGTTCGAACTGCTTTCTGAACTGAAATCTACCCCTTTCAATTCAATTCCAGGGGCTTTATTAACATGGGAAAATATGTTAACATTGCTATAGCAAGTGAAGTAGATTATATACAAAACTGAAATGAACCACTTTCTCTCTCTCTCTCTCTCCCACTGTCCCCTTCTTCCTCTCTCTCTCTCTCTCTCTCTCTCTCTCTCTCTCTCTCGCTCTCGCTCTCAATTCAATTCAATTCAAGGGGCTTTATTGGCATGGGAAGCATTTGTTAACATTGCCAAAGCAAGTGAGGTAGATAATATACAAAAGTGAAATAAACAATAAAATTAACAGTAAACATTACACATACAGAAGTATCAAAACAATAAAGACATTGCAAATGTCATATTATATATATATATATATATATATATATATATATATATATATATATATATATATATATATATATATATATATATATATACATAGTGTTGTAACAATGTACAAAAGGTTAAAGTACACAAGGGAAAATAAATAAGCATAAATCTCTCTCCCTCTCCCCCACTGCCCCCTTCTTCCTCTCTCTCCCCCTCTCTCTCTCCCACTGCCCCCTTTTTCCTCTCTCTCCCCTCTCTCTCTCTCTCTCTCTCTCTCTCTCTCCCACTGCCCCTTCTTCCTCTCTCTCCCCCTCTCTCTCTCCCACTGCCCCCTTCTTCCTCTCTCTCCCCCCTCTCTCTCTCTCTCTCCCACTGCCCCCTTCTTCCTCTACTTCTCTATCTCTCTCTCTCTCTCTCTCTCTCTCTCTCTCTCTCTCTCTATGCCCACATTATCTCTCTCTGTCTCTCTCTTGCCCCCTCTCTCTATTTCTCGCTCTCTCCCTCCACCCCCCCACCCCCTCTATCTCTGCCAGCTATTTTATTGTCTGTTTCAACTGTAACACAATCCAGACTTGCCTAGTCTGACCAAGATTTTTCCAGTACAAAGGATGAGGAACATGTGTCAACTTGTACAAACAAGTTCAATGTGCCTTAAGTGTTATTTTCATCAATGGCTTTGTAACTTAGCATTGTGCAGTGGAGCTACAAAGCCTTGCTAAGTAACTCTGTGTTGGTGGACTGGGAAGTCTGTACCTGTTGTATCCTGATGTCAACTAGGGTTATTCTAGTCCAGGGTTACTAGGGTTATTCTAGTCCAGGGTTACTAGGGTTATTCTAGTCCAGGGTTACTAGGGTTATTCTAGTCCAGGGTTACTAGGGTTATTCTAGTCCAGGGTTACTAGGGTTATTCTAGTCCAGGGTTACTAGGGTTATTCTAGTCCAGGGTTACTAGGGTTATTCTAGTCCAGGGTTACTAGGGTTATTCTAGTCCAGGGTTACTAGGGTTATTCTAGTCCAGTGTTACTAGGGTTATTCTAGTCCAGGGTTACTAGGGTTATTCTAGTCCAGGGTTACTAGGGTTATTCTAGTCCAGGGTTACTAGGGTTATTCTAGTCCAGGGTTACTAGGGTTACTAGGGTTACTAGAGTTATTCTAGTCCAGGGTTACTAGGGTTACTAGGGTTATTCTAGTCCAGGGTTACTAGGGTTACTAGGGTTATTCTAGTCCAGGGTTACTAGGGTTACTAGGGTTATTCTAGTCCAGGGTTACTAGGGTTACTAGGGTTATTCTAGTCCAGGGTTACTAGGGTTATTCTAGTTATTCTATGTTAACATTCAAACCTTCCATTGGAATCATTTACATGTAGATCATTGAATCCATTGATGCTATGTTTGCTTGGTTAGACCCATATTTTGCCCATATTGAAGGGCAACCATAGATTAGTGACAATGTTAAGAGTAAATGTACCTTCAAAATGCAAAAAAACAGGGAGCGCTGCTTTGGTGTCAAGTATGAAGACAAAGAGAGGTGTTCATCGGTGAACTCGGAATAACTTATAGCGACCAAATATAGTTGCAGCTGTGTAAAAACATCAGACTTGAAAAAATCCACAGATTTAGATTTGTTCAAGTTTGATGTTTCATTATAAGGAAATGTATATTCCGGGCACCATGCATGGTTGGCAAATGCCTGGCAAATGCTTGGCAAAATGTTTGGAAAATGCTTGGCATTGTTGGCAAAGTTCCCACTCTAAATTCTATGAACTTTTCTTCCCAGAATTATTAGTTCTGTCTAACTTTGAGGATGAAATGTCCATTATACGAGAGAAGTTTTTGGAACCACAGACACATTCACAGCGCATTGAATATATTAGAATTGCCTCTCTCTATTCCTTTCCCTCTCTCACTTAGTGGACACTACTCCAGGGAGAAACTCCACACATAATCAACATTCATTTTGGCTTCCTTTTATTTGTACACATCAACATCAAAGGTATGTGTGCCTCTCTGGGGAAGATGCAGCTTAAGTATCAGCACTCGCTTTGACTGATTTTAGTTAGAGCTAGCTGTCTTGTCAATGATCTGTATCTTTCAGTTAGAGCTATCTGTCCTGTCACTGTATCTTTCAGTTAGAGCTAGCTGTCCTGTCACTGATCTGTATCTTTCAGTTAGAGCTAGCTGTCCTGTCACTGATCTGTATCTTTCAGTTAGAGATAGCTGTCCTGTCACTGATCTGTACCTTTCAGTTAGAGCTAGCTGTCCTGTCACTGATCTGTATCTTTCAGTTAGAGAGCTATCTGTCCTGTCACTGATCTGTAACTTTCAGTTAGAGCTAGCTGTCCTGTCACCGATCTGTATCTTTCAGTTAGAGCTATCTGTCCTGTCACTGATCTGTATCTTTCAGTTAGAGCTATCTGTCCTGTCACTGATCTGTAACTTTCAGTTAGAGAGCTATCTGTCCTGTCACTGATCTGTATCTTTCAGTTAGAGAGCTAGCTGTCCTGTCACTGATCTGTATCTTTCAGTTAGAGCTATCTGTCCTGTCACTGATCTGTATCTTTCAGTTAGAGCTATCTGTCCTGTCACTGATCTGTAACTTTCAGTTAGAGAGCTATCTGTCCTGTCACTGATCTGTATCTTTCAGTTAGAGAGCTATCTGTCCTGTCACTGATCTGTATCTTTCAGTTAGAGCTAACTGTCCTGTCACTGATCTGTATCTTTCAGTTAGAGAGCTATCTGTCCTGTCACTGATCTGTATCTTTCAGTTAGAGAGCTATCTGTCCTGTCACTGATCTGTATCTTTCAGTTAGAGAGCTAGCTGTCCTGTCACTGATCTGTATCTTTCAGTTAGAGCTATCTGTCCTGTCACTGATCTGTATCTTTCAGTTAGAGCTATCTGTCCTGTCACTGATCTGTAACTTTCAGTTAGAGAGCTATCTGTCCTGTCACTGATCTGTATCTTTCAGTTAGAGAGCTATCTGTCCTGTCACTGATCTGTATCTTTCAGTTAGAGCTAACTGTCCTGTCACTGATCTGTATCTTTCAGTTAGAGCTATCTGTCCTGTCACTGATCTGTATCTTTCAGTTAGAGCTATCTGTCCTGTCACTGATCTGTATCATTCAGTTAGAGCTAGCTGTCCTGTCACTGATCTGTACCTTTCAGTTAGAGCTAGCCGTCCTGTCACTGATCTGTATCTTTCAGTTAGAGCTATCTGTCCTGTCACTGATCTGTATCTTTCAGTTAGAGCTATCTGTCCTGTCACTGATCTGTATCTTTCAGTTAGAGCTATCTGTCCTGTCACTGATCTGTATCGTTCAGTTAGAGCTATCTGTCCTGTCACTGATCTGTATCTTTCAGTTAGAGCTAGCTGTCATGTCACTGATCTGTATCTTTCAGTTAGAGCTATCTGTCCTGTCACTGATCTGTATCTTTCAGTTAGAGCTATCTGTCCTGTCACTGATCTGTACCTTTCAGTTAGAGCTATCTGTCCTGTCACTGATCTGTATCTTTCAGTTAGAGCTATCTGTCCTGTCACTGATCTGTAACTTTCAGTTAGAGCTAGCTGTCCTGTCACTGATCTGTAACTTTCAGTTAGAGCTAGCTGTCCTGTCACTGATCTGTATCTTTCAGTTAGAGCTAGCTGTCCTGTCACTGTATCTTTCAGTTAGAGCTAGCTGTCCTGTCACTGATCTGTAACTTTCAGTTAGAGCTATCTGTCCTGTCACTGATCTGTATCTTTCAGTTAGAGCTATCTGTCCTGTCACTGATCTGTATCATTCAGTTAGAGCTAGCTGTCCTGTCACTGATCTGTACCTTTCAGTTAGAGCTAGCTGTCCTGTCACTGATCTGTAACTTTCAGTTAGAGCTATCTGTCCTGTCACTGATCTGTATCATTCAGTTAGAGCTATCTGTCCTGCCACTGATCTGTATCTTTCAGTTAGAGCTAGCTGTCTTGTCACTGATCTGTATCTTTCAGTTCGATCCAGCTGCCCTGCCAATGTCCATACCTCATCGCATGGAAGTACCACAGAAAGCACACACACACACAGACACACACACACACACACACACACACACACACACACACACACACACACACACACACACACACACACACACACACATACACACACACACACACACACACAGAGGAAGGGAAAGAAAGACAAACAGCATCACAAAAAAATCCAATCAGTGGGCGAGCCCATTAAATCCAATCAGTGGGTGAGCCCATTATATCCATTCAGTGGGTGAGCCCATTAAATCCAATCAGTGGGTGAGCCCATTATATCCAATCGGTGGGTGAACCCATTAAATCCAATCAGTGGGTGAGCCCATTATATCCAATCGGTGGGTGAGCCCATTAAATCTAATCAGTGGGTGAGCCCATTATATCCAATCGGTGGGTGAGACCATTAAATCCAGTCATTGGGAAGAGATGTATTTCATATTTATTTCCTGAGAATGTCCTAATGTCCAGTAATCGATGAGTGTGCCTTCAGATAGGGTCTGCGTCCCAGATGGAACCCCGTTCCCTATAGTGCCCTGGTCAAAAGAAGTGCACTATATAGGGAACAGGGCGCCATTTGGGACGTAGCCAAGATATTGCCTTCCTGGAGAGGACTGTGGGGTTAATGGGACTACAGCATTCACATACCACTAATCAAAAACCACACGCACTCAGGATCAATGACCTCCATCAATTAATGATCAGGAATCCAGCTTGGCCTATTTCTCTCTCTTATCGCTCTCTCCATCTCTCTTCTCTTTCCTTTCTCTCACTGATCTAGAAGGAGATTGTTAATGGACCTGGATGTGATGACCATTCAAGATTAAAACACACAGGAATCCTTAGCATACACCATCTCTCTTTCCACATTTCTCTCCATTTATTTCTCAATGTCTCTCTCCATTCACTTCTCTGTTCTTTCTTTCTTTCTTTTTTTCTTTCTTTCTTTTTTTCTTTCTTTCTTTCTTTCTTTCTTTCTTTCTTTCTTTCTTTCTTTCTTTCTTTCTTTCTTTCTTTCTTTCCTTCCCTCCCTCCCTCCCTCCCTCCCTCCCTCCCTCCCTCCTTCTCTCTGCCCTCTGTTGTGAGGATAAATGTGTCTTTCCATGTGCCTGTTCCAGGCCCCAGTTATAAAGACATAATAAAGCCAGTCTGCTCCACAAAGGTTACAGTGATCTACAGCCCTCTCTGTGCCATAGAGGTCAACCTCTCTCAATGGGCAGCACTTATACACGCACACAAACACACAAACTCACACAGCCCGTCTGAACGATGCTCTTAGTCTCCACAGTTAGCTGCTGTTGTCTTAGCTGCTCTCAATGGGGTTTTGTATTACACTGTGCCGTGTGCGTTTCAGTGTGACAATATACTGCAGTTAGTGTCACGGCTCTGTAATTGAAATGGGGGGAGGAGAATGTTAGGGAGAGTCCTGTAAACTATTCTATTGGTTTGATTGAGCCCAGCTACCTCAAAACGAGCCCAGATAAAAGTACAACGACACTGTCTATGGGTTTTATGGTGCTGGCCAGTGTGATATCTCTCTACCATGGTACCTCTGTCCCATAGTGTACGTGTGTGGCATGTCTGTTATGGTGAAATCACATTATGTGATGTTCAACCACTGTAATCACATGCTACATGAACTAAGACATGACAGCATGGCCTCTACCAGCTGGCAAAGGTGGTGATTGTCCTCGGGTTTCCTATACTCTGCTATCTTCATACTTCATTAGACAGAATGAATGAAATCATAAATGAATCAAATAAGACTCAGACCGCGTGACCGCATGAATGTCCACTTCACTGCATGGCACACCCATGTGCATATTGTCCGTAGTCCCAGAATACAGCACATCAAGTAGTGACATCATACAGTAAGGATGCCACTGGTAACACATACATAACATTACAGTAACACATTCATAACATTACAGTAACACATTCATAAAATTACAGTAACACATACATAACATTACAGTAACACATTCATAACATTACAGTAACACATTCATAACATTACAGTAACACATTCATAACATTACAGTAACACATACATAACATTACAGTAACACATTCATAACATTACAGTAACACATTCATAACATTACAGTAACACATACCTAACATTACAGTAACACATTCATAACATTACAGTAACACATTCATAACATTACAGTAACACATTCATAACATTACAGTACCATATAAATATAACATTACAGTAACACATACATACTACATACATACCATTACAGTAAAACATACATACCACATACATAACATGGCCTCATTCATTCTTTCCTTTACACGGATCAGTCGTCCTGGTCCCTTTGCAGAAAAACAGCCCCAAAGCATGATGTTTCCACCCCCATGCTTCACAGTAGGTATGGTGTTCTTTGGATGCAACTCAGCATTCTTTGTCCTCCAAACTGAGTTTGGAGGACAAGTTGAGTTTACCAAAAAGTTATATTTTGGTTTCATCTGACCATATGACATTCTCCCAATCTTCTTCTGGATCATCCAAATGCTCTCTAGCCAACTTCAGATGGGCCTGGACATGTACTGGTTTAAGCAGGGGGACACGTCTGGCACTGCAGGATTTGAGTCCCTGGTGGCGTAGTGTGTTACTGATGGTAGGCTTTGTTACTTTGGTCCCAGCTCTCTGCAGGTCATTCACTAGGTCTCCCCCGTGTGGTTCTGGGATTTTTGCTCACCGTTCTTGTGATCATTTTGACCCCACGGGGTGAGATCTTGCGTGGAGCCCCAGATTGAGGGAGATTATCAGTGGTCTTGGTATTTACAGTAACACATACATACCACATACATAACATTACAGTAACACATACATACCACATACATAACCTTACAGTAACACATACATACCACATTCATAACATTACAGTAACACATACATACCACATACATAACATTACAGTAACACATACATACCACATACATAACATTACAGTAACACATACATACCACATACATAACCTTACAGTAACACATTCATAACATTACAGTAACACATACATAACAATACAGTACCACATACATACCACATACATAGCATTACAGTAACACATACATAACCTTACAGTAACACATTCATAACATTACAGTAACACATACATAACAATACAGTACCACATACATACCACATACATAACCTTACAGTAACACATTCATAACATTACAGTAACACATACATAACAATACAGTACCACATACATACCACATACATAGCATTACAGTAACACATTCATAACATTACAGTAACACATACATACCACATACATATCATTACAGTAACACATTCATAACATTACAGTAACACATACATACCACATACATAACATTACAGTAACACATACATACCACATTCATAACATTACAGTAACACATACATACCACAGACATAACAGTACAGACATTACACATACATCAGTTGTGGTCAGTGCCGTTTATGACGAGGGAGGACAACACTTTTTGTTTCATGAACATGGTCTTATTTCTATTACAGCATATTGGATGACTGTCATTCGTATTCTATTCACCCAGTTCAATGTGACATCAATAGGTTTAGGCTACTACATGATACTCTAATTTTCCCTTTTCTCATCATGACATTGCTACGACCTAGCGTATGAATGACAGCTTACAATGTAGGTGCAGACAGGTTGAGGGAAACATTTGAGATGACAGATAGTGACATTCAATACCGCCTTGCACACTCTTGCCTGCATCTAGCTGATCTAGGTTGTAATCATTAGTCAAACAGTTGCAAAGGAGAGTTTCTATTGGACAAATTCAGGCATTTTTATCCCCGTTTTGTTTGCTTCTGTTTAAGAAACGGTTTTCAACAGAATCGGTGGAACGAATACCCCCCTGATCACCCCTGATGCACCCACAGTTCACTTTCATAGCAGCTACGTTGTATTACTTCTCACATCTACAGTAAGCGTTCTCCTCCTCTCACCTTTTCCCTTCGCTTGTGGACTTCAATGAACAACACACCGGCTGTATGTGTCCAGGCGAATAAACCTTTCCAAGCCAAACCATATAATAACCACTACACACAGCCTACATCGTTGTCACCATATTAGCTAAAGTAACGTCATAGTCAATATAGCTAACATAACTAATGTGTTAGTAAACCCGCTACAATCATGCAGTAACGTTACAGTGTACAGTCAGTAAGCAGTTCAATAATCAGTTTAGCAATTACACCGGTGGGCCCATGTGGCAATGTATTAATTAAACAAAAAACCTTACCTTGACTTAGAAGAGTTCCAGTGTTGTGTTGGATAGTCATAGCCAGCTAGCTATAGCATCCCTCTGTTTGAGCTGGGTGTCGTATCTTTAGCATCATTAAACTGAAGACTGTTATTTTATCAAATCAATTCTCTGTAATTATTATTACGTGATTAAACTAATCACGTAAATGTAATTAACTAGGAAGTCGGGGCACCAAGGAAAATTTTCAGATTACAAAGTTACAATTTCCCTAGTGGGATAAACCGATATTACGGTACAGAATTCCTAGCTGCAGACTAGTAATTATTATCAAAGATTTCCGCCTTTTCTGTCTGTAATAATAGTCTCAGAGTTTAACCACGTGGTATGGTTAAGAATTCAGCAACGAGGAATGCATGGTCTCTACTCAAACCTTAGCTCCCTCTGTGATCGAATTACTGGTTTAAAGGGAAATTCCCAAGGTAGGGGTTATATCCAGAACAGTAGGAAAGGGCTGTCCCACGACGCCAGATCCATGTCTATGCTTATGGGGCGGGCCTATGACTTAGTTAAACTCCAAAGGGAATTGGAGTTTCCTTAATTAAACATTATAAAATCACATTACATAATTTCACAAATAGTTTCATCTTTACTCATTCATTTTATACAACAATTAGATGCAAGCCTCACAACTGAGACTCTTGTATAAACAGAGTTGTGGTAATGTGGCTATATAGTCTCTCATGAGTTTCACAAACATTAAACGAAATGGACCGGTCGTAGCTGGATTCTCCCCTGACCGTGTACACATTCTCCAAAACATGGACCTTGTTCAGTTCTCAAGTTCTGTGGTGTGGAAGATGTTCCTTTGTTCTCTTGTGAAACTTTCTCTCTATACTGTCTGGCCATGAGGAGAGAGAATCCTCTAGGAATGTATGACCTGTATAACAGAGCCTGGGTGTAGGGGGAAGAGAGAGAGGGGGATGGTGCAGAGGGAGGGAGATGGTACTCTCTATCCCCAAAGAGGGCCACGTCATGACATGGGTGTTTGAGTAACTAAAGTAGCCAGCTGCATTTTCTAGCTAAATAAGTGAAACTCAAAGTGATCTCTCTCTCTCTCTCTCTCTCTCTCTCTCTCTCTCATTCTCTCATTCTCTCTCTCATTCTCTCTCTCTCTCTCTCATTCTCTCTCTCTCTCTCATTCTCTCTCTCTCTCATTCTCTCTCTCGCTTCTCCTTAATTTTTGAATATATTAATTTATTGAAAACTGTTCAACCATTGTCTTTCTCTCTCCTTGGGTCAACTACTGCCCACATTTTATGCACTGCAGTGCTAACTACCTGTAGCTTATGCTTGCAGTACTAGGTTAATTATCTGATCCTTTGATTGGGTGGACAACATGTCAGTTCATGCTGCAAGAGCTCTGATAAGTTGGAAGACTTTGCCATAATTACTGTGTAAGTCTTTGGAAGGGGGTGAGAAACAAGAGCCTCCAAGGTTTTGTATTGAAGTCAATGTACCCAGAGGAGGACGGAAGCTAGCTGTCCTCCGGCTACACCATGGTTCCACCCTACAGACTGCTGTTGAGGCTACTGTAGACCTTCATTACAAAACAGTGTGCTTTAATCAATTATTTGGTGACAGGAATATATTTTGTATAGTTTTATCTGAAAAGGAAACATTTTTCAATGTTTTAGCATTTTTATTTTCATGAAATTCACTGAGGAGGATGGTCCTCCCCTTCTTCCTCTGAGGAGCCTCCACTGACATACAGTACATACCACATACATAACGTTACAGTAATATTCTGCTACAATATATTTATTTTACAGACATCTTACAAACCGGTGTCATTGCTTTTCAAGTAAATACTCAACTATATTTACACATAACCGGTAGATCACTCAGTCAGACATTCTCTGAGGTGCTTTCTTCCTAATAACAAATGCAAAGTCATATTGTCTCTCGACATTATTCACTCTTTCTCTCTTGGACCCCGTTGTGTTACACACGTTTGAGAAATGCTCCTTTTCATGACACGTTGGGTTACACACTGTCGTTCGTCATTTCACTCGTCATCGTCCGAGTTTGACATTTAGGATATAACGTCTCCGGTTATTAGAGACATCCCATGTTAGATTAATGTTACTCCTTGACGTTTATTGGTCTTATAAAACGGCAATGGGAAATTAAAATATATATTCACGGTGGAAGGAATCAGATAAAATGATATGGTGTGGAGTGTCTCCTGTTTGACTTTCGGGGGTTTTATCTTTTATGTAACGATGCAGGTGACTAATAGACGGT